>NW_028173901.1:624179-636679 GCF_963971535.1 Notolepis coatsorum | reverse complement strand
CTGTCGAGCCCTGACTGGACTCATCCTTTAACCTGTCGAGCCCTGACTCATCCTTTAACCTGTCGAGCCCTGACTCATCCTTTAACCTGTCGAGCCCTGACTCATCCTTTAACCTGTCGCGCCCTGACTGGACTCATCCTTTAACCTGTCGAGCCCTGACTCATCCTTTAACCTGTCGAGCCCTGACTCATCCTTTAACCTGTCGAGCCCTGACTGGACTCATCCTTTAACCTGTCGAGCCCTGACTGGACTCATCCTTTAGGTACAGACGTGAGACCATGGCGACGCATGGCTTTTAATATGGCAGTACTATGGTACATTAATTAAGATGAGATTCAACGTATCGTCATTGCACAGGGTACAAGTACAGAGTACAACTAAATATAGTTAGCATCTAGCTAGAGTACAAAGGAGCAGTAAAGTGCACTGTAATGTACACGACTGCCTCACACGCCCAAAACCCTAAGCCACTACCCTCTCCTTAACTCCCACCCCCCACTCTCCGCCCTCCCTCCCACCCCCCAAATTCCCTCCCCCGAGGGTGCTTCCTGAAGCTCACTGACTTTCGACATAAATGAACATTGTATCAACAAATGTGCTTTGTTTTGTATTAATTTAGGGTTGTGCCATTATTATTATGCAAAGATAATAATTGTGATTAATTCTGTAATGAGTTGTGTGTTTCTAGCATCCTTGACACCCAAGGACAACGATGGAAATAAGTCAAGAGGCTTTTACGTTACTATCCTTGACAGCAATGTAAGCTGGATTAATGATCTGTTTATGTTGTGGAGTCTAAATAAAAACCTGAAACCTGATACAGTAGATGATATATGAAATATATTCATACTACAACATGGAAGATATAAGCAGTATGACCAGCAGTGTACAGTATGTACAGCGAGTATAAACACTATAGTATAATAGTTATACAATGGCTGGTACCTGACATGACCATCAAACTACTGTGATACCTGGAGGTCGGGTGGCGTAGCGGAGATTGCGCTCGTCACCAATGCAAGAGGCTGCGGTCTCGACTCCCGGAGTCAGCATTGCCTCCGACTTGGGCCGGTCGTCATACTAACTCGTTTGGCTGGGTTAGGGGGAGGGAAGTCGATGGGTGGTAATCTGGTGTTGTGGACAGCGACTCCTACAGGTCAGGTCTGGGCGCCTGCTCAGCGAAAGACAGGAAGTGGTAAAGGCAGCGTGACCTCCCATGCGTTACGCTTCACCAATGAGAGTCCTCGCTGCCAGGTGAAAAGAGAGCCACTGGCTGTCTCCACATGTGTCGGAGGAAGCATGTGGTAGACTTCAGGGTTCCCTTGTACCGACCAGTAGGAGGCACATGCGCACAACGACCAGGTAGGGGAGGGGGGGAATTGGCACAACGACTGAATTGGGACGGGAGGAAAAAGAGAAAAAAATCGGAGAAAGAGAGGATAAATTTTTTTATTTTATTTTAATACTGTGATACCTTTGTGTAGGGAGTTTCTACCAGACCTAGGCTGCTGGAGAGACAGTTTAGGCTGAAAGGGGGAAAAACCCAACCCAACACCCTGACGGAGCGAATGGACCCCCCTGTGTAGCTCCAAGGCAGAGCTCTGTGAGAGACCCCCGCTGGCTCAGAGCTCTGTGAGAGACCCCCGCTGGCTCAGAGCTCTGTGAGAGACCCCCGCTGGCTCAGAGCTCTGTGAGAGACCCCCGCTGGCTCAGAGCTCTGTGAGAGACCCCCGCTGGCTCAGAGCTCTGTGAGAGACCCACGCTGGCTCAGAGCTCTGTGAGAGACCCACGCTGGCTCAGAGCTCTGTGAGAGACCCACGCTGGCTCAGAGCTCTGTGAGAGACCCCCGCTGGCTCAGAGCTCTGTGAGAGACCCCCGCTGGCTCAGAGCTCTGTGAGAGACCCACGCTGGCTCAGAGCTCTGTGAGAGACCCACGCTGGCTCAGAGCTCTGTGAGAGACCCACGCTGGCTCAGAGCTCTGTGAGAGACCCACGCTGGCTCAGAGCTCTGTGAGAGACCCACGCTGGCTCAGAGCTCTGTGAGAGACCCCCGCTGGCTCAGAGCTCTGTGAGAGACCCACGCTGGCTCAGAGCTCTGTGAGAGACCCACGCTGGCTCAGAGCTCTGTGAGAGACCCACGCTGGCTCAGAGCTCTGTGAGAGACCCACGCTGGCTCAGAGCTCTGTGAGAGACCCCCGCTGGCTCAGAGCTCTGTGAGAGACCCACGCTGGCTCAGAGCTCTGTGAGAGACCCACGCTGGCTCAGAGCTCTGTGAGAGACCCACGCTGGCTCAGAGCTCTGTGAGAGACCCCCGCTGGCTCAGAGCTCTGTGAGAGACCCACGCTGGCTCACACACGTGTCTGGGCTGTGGTGCAGCGCGTCCAGAGGGGGGGGGGTCTGTGAGCCAGAGAGGGGGGGGTCTGTGAGCCAGAGAGGGGGGGGGGGGGTCTGTGAGCCAGAGAGGGGGGGTGCAGCACGTCCAGAGAGGGGGGGTCTGTGAGCAGGCAGGTAAGCACCGCATTAACACACTAAGCCCCTCGTCTGCGAGCGAAGCACCGCTTGGTTAAATGTCAGCACGCCTCCAGGTCGCCTCAGAGGTCGTCTCTCTCCGTGACATTTACAGCCCTTTTCCAATCCCATGGTTCCCTCTCAGGAGCCAAGGGATTATTTAATTATTTAATATTCTATTGTGCCTCAATTTTAATTTAGTTTATATTCCATTTTATTTTATTCCACCTTTTATTTCATCCTATCGTAATTGTCTGACTTCTTAAAGAAATAGCAATTTTTTTAATGCCCAGACAAAATGTTTTAGCTTTTATTGAAAGTGTTTTAACCTTCAGCATCATCTGGACAGACCCTGACCCCTGACCCTAACGCTGAGGCCTAGAGAACACTGGACAGACCCTGACCCTAACACTGAGGCCTAGAGACCACCTTAGGCTGAAGGGGCTCTTCCTTCTGGCCAGCGCCCCCTAGAGGGGGTGAGAGGGCTTCTCCAGGATGGCTTCTAGCTTTTTCCTCATCCTCCTCTCAGCCTCCTCTAGGTTATCCAGCTCACCACCCACTACTGAGCGAGCCTTCTTCAGCTGGCTGGAGACCCTCGAGGTGATGTTGCCCCCCAGCTCACCACCCACTACTGAGTCAGCCTTCTTCAGCTTGTGGAGACCCTCGAGGTGATGTGGCCCCCCCCAGCTCACCACCCACTACTGAGAGAGCCTTCTTCAGCTGCTGGAGACCCTCGAGGTGATGTGGCCCCCCAGCTCACCACCCACTACTGAGCCAGCCTTCTTCAGCTGGCTGGAGACCCTCGAGGTGATGTGGCCCCCCCCAGCTCACCACCCACTACTGAGCCAGCCTTCTTCAGCAGCTGGAGACCCTCGAGGTGATGTGGCCCCCCCAGCTCACCACCCACTACTGAGAGAGCCTTCTTCAGCTTGTGGAGACCCTCGAGCTGATGTGGCCCCCCCAGCTCACCACCCACTACTGAGAGAGCCTTCTTCAGCTGGCTGGAGACCCTCGAGGTGATGTGGCCCCCCCAGCTCACCACCCACTACTGAGAGAGCCTTCTTCAGCTGCTGGAGACCCTCGAGGTGATGTGGCCCCCCCAGCTCACCACCCACTACTGAGAGAGCCTTCTTCAGCTGGCTGGAGACCCTCGAGGTGATGTGGCCCCCCCAGCTCACCACCCACTACTGAGCGAGCCTTCTTCAGCTGGCTGGAGACCCTCGAGGTGATGTGGCCCCCCCAGCTCACCACCCACTACTGAGCCAGCCTTCTTCAGCTGGCTGGAGACCCTCGAGCTGATGTGGCCCCCCCAGCTCACCACCCACTACTGAGCCAGCCTTCTTCAGCTGCTGGAGACCCTCGAGCTGATGTGGCCCCCCCAGCTCACCACCCACTACTGAGCGAGCCTTCTTCAGCTGGCTGGAGACCCTCGAGGTGATGTGGCCCCCCCAGCTCACCACCCACTACTGAGCGAGCCTTCTTCAGCTGGCTGGAGACCCTCGAGGTGATGTGGCCCCCCCAGCTCACCACCCACTACTGAGCGAGCCTTCTTCAGCTGGCTGGAGACCCTCGAGGTGATGTGGCCCCCCCAGCTCACCACCCACTACTGAGCGAGCCTTCTTCAGCTGGCTGGAGACCCTCGAGGTGATGTGGCCCCCCCAGCTCACCACCCACTACTGAGCGAGCCTTCTTCAGCTTGTGGAGACCCTCGAGGTGATGTGGCCCCCCCAGCTCACCACCCACTACTGAGCGAGCCTTCTTCAGCTGGCTGGAGACCCTCGAGGTGATGTGGCCCCCCCAGCTCACCACCCACTACTGAGCGAGCCTTCTTCAGCTGGCTGGAGACCCTCGAGGTGATGTGGCCCCCCCAGCTCACCACCCACTACTGAGCGAGCCTTCTTCAGCTGGCTGGAGACCCTCGAGGTGATGTGGCCCCCCCAGCTCACCACCCACTACTGAGCGAGCCTTCTTCAGCTGGCTGGAGACCCTCGAGGTGATGTGGCCCCCCCAGCTCACCACCCACTACTGAGCGAGCCTTCTTCAGCTGGCTGGAGACCCTCGAGGTGATGTGGCCCCCCCAGCTCACCACCCACTACTGAGCGAGCCTTCTTCAGCTGGCTGGAGACCCTCGAGGTGATGTGGCCCCCCAGCTCACCACCCACTACTGAGCGAGCCTTCTTCAGCTGGCTGGAGACCCTCGAGGTGATGTTGCCCCCCCCCCCCAGCTCACCACCCACTACTGAGCCAGCCTTCTTCAGCTGGCTGGAGACCCTCGAGGTGATGTGGCCCCCCAGCTCACCACCCACTACTGAGCGAGCCTTCTTCAGCTGGCTGGAGACCCTCGAGGTGATGTTGCCCCCCCCCCCAGCTCACCACCCACTACTGAGCCAGCCTTCTTCAGCTGGCTGGAGACCCTCGAGGTGATGTGGCCCCCCAGCTCACCACCCACTACTGAGCGAGCCTTCTTCAGCTGGCTGGAGACCCTCGAGGTGATGTTGCCCCCCCCCCCCAGCTCACCACCCACTACTGAGCCAGCCTTCTTCAGCTGGCTGGAGACCCTCGAGGTGATGTGGCCCCCCCCCCCAGCTCACCACCCACTACTGAGCCAGCCTTCTTCAGCTGGCTGGAGACCCTCGAGGTGATGTTGAACTTAAAGCAAGAACTACACGTCATCATCAGGTGAGGTGTTTGCCCAACAGGGTTCACACTGTATATTGGGGGCACCCCTTGTGAAGGTGTGATGCTCGGTGCTGTTCTCTCTCTAACCAGGCCGGCTACAGCAGAACCATCTACACTGCACTTCCCCGCACTACAGTTATTATTATTCACACCGCGTGGCGTTGAGTTACTGTATCTCTTTACTGTATCACATCCTGAATCTCACCACCTCACCTGATGCATGCGGCTCTCGTGAACTCACCTCCCTGTCTGTGCTAGGAGCGAAAATCACTGTAGTCTCTCTCTCTCTCTCCATAATAATAATAATAATAATAATAATAATAATACACTTTATTTGTATGGATGCTCAACGAACAATAACAACCATCAAATGCACACAGCACACACATCCACACACACACTCACTTTAAACAAACAACACACTGCAGCACCCACTCTCCACACTTTAGAACACCTAAACACACTTTATATTTATCGGTAAAGAATTTGCACTACAACCCATACCTCATTACACCTTACTGTAAATTATATTGTACCTAAATTGTACCTCATCCCACTTCTGCTTTGCACTGTATAGTATATTGTATATTATTATATTGTATAGTATATTGTATGGTAACCCAGTTACTTCTACTCTACATAGAGCATTGTATATATGTATATACTGAACACTTTTGTCTACGTACTTGACTTCTATTTTATACTTGCTATACTTATTTTATTATCTATTTTTGTCTAGCACAGTCTCTGGAGCGAAACAGAAAGAAGCAGTTTGTATAAAAGGTATTACATCTTCTAAACCTAAGTGCCCTTGAGCAAGGCACATTGTGATACGAACGATAATGAAATAGGAACATTGTAATTTTTAAATAAGGAACGGCATAGCTTTATATTCTCAAACCCAAACCTCCTTCTGAATTTACATTAGTCTCTTCTTTGTGTTCAATCTGAAATCCCCCCCCCCCCACAGAGGGCACGGTGCAAATTGGATTCCCTGCTAATCAGAGGATCTCAGCCCCTGAATCAGCTGAGCTCCTCTCTCACTCAGGCGTGAAACGCTTTTCTATTTACTCTCCAAGTCTTTGTTTGGTCACATTCAGGGATTAAAGAGCTGCGCCTGTATGGGTCCTGCTGTCAACGTTCACCCCGTGATCATCTGGACGTTTCCTCCGTCAGGTCAGACGCTGGACCGCGGCGGCGTGGAGGGGAAGTAGGGTTAGGGTTAGGGAGGGGAAGTAGGGTTAGGGTTAGGGAGGGGAAGTAGGGTTAGGGTTAGGGAGGGAGAGTAGGGTTAGGGTTAGGGAGGGGAAGTAGGGTTAGGGTTAGGGAGGGAGAGTAGGGTTAGGGTTAGGGAGGGGAAGTAGGGTTAGGGTTAGGGAGGGAGAGTAGGGTTAGGGTTAGGGAGGGGAAGTAGGGTTAGGGTTAGGGAGGGAGAGTAGGGTTAGGGTTAGGGAGGGGAAGTAGGGTTAGGGTTAGGGAGGGAGAGTAGGGTTAGGGTTAGGGAGGGAGAGTAGGGTTAGGGTTAGGGAGGGGAAGTAGGGTTAGGGTTAGGGAGGGAGAGTAGGGTTAGGGTTAGGGAGGGGAAGTAGGGTTAGGGTTAGGGAGGGGAAGTAGGGTTAGGGTTAGGGAGGGAGAGTAGGGTTAGGGTTAGGGAGGGGAAGTAGGGTTAGGGTTAGGGAGGGAGAGTAGGGTTAGGGAGGGGAAGTAGGGTTAGGGTTAGGGAGGGAGAGTAGGGTTAGGGTTAGGGAGGGGAAGTAGGGTTAGGGTTAGGGAGGGAGAGTAGGGTTAGGGTTAGGGAGGGGAAGTAGGGTTAGGGTTAGGGAGGGAGAGTAGGGTTAGGGTTAGGGAGGGGAAGTAGGGTTAGGGTTAGGGAGGGGGAGTAGGGTTAGGGTTAGGGAGGGGGAGTAGGGTTAGGGTTAGGGAGGGAGAGTAGGGTTAGGGTTAGGGAGGGGGAGTAGGGTTAGGGTTAGGGAGGGGGAGTAGGGTTAGGGTTAGGGAGGGGGAGTAGGGTTAGGGTTAGGGAGGGGGAGTAGGGTTAGGGTTAGGGAGGGGGAGTAGGGTTAGGGTTAGGGAGGGGGAGTAGGGTTAGGGTTAGGGAGGGGGAGTAGGGTTAGGGTTAGGGAGGGGGAGTAGGGTTAGGGTTAGGGAGGGGAAGTAGGGTTAGGGTTAGGGAGGGGAAGTAGGGTTAGGGTTAGGGAGGGGGAGTAGGGTTAGGGTTAGGGAGGGGAAGTAGGGTTAGGGTTAGGGAGGGGGAGTAGGGTTAGGGTTAGGGAGGGGGAGTAGGGTTAGGGTTAGGGAGGGAGAGTAGCGGCAGGTTTCAGACATACTGCGGCTGGGTGGCGCAGCGGAGATTGCGCTCGTCACCAATGCAAGAGACTCCGGTCTCGAATCACAGTCTCAGCATTGCCTGCGGCTTGGGCCGACCGTCATACTAACTCAATTGGCAGAGCCAGCGGGTGGAAGTCTATGGGTGGTAATCTGGTCGTTGTGGACAGCGACTCCTACAGGTTGGTTGGGGGACGCCTGCACAGCAGAGATAGGAAGTAACGGGGGTAGTGTGAGCCTCCCACACGTTACTCCTCGCCACTGAGAGTCTGCGCTGGCAGGTGAAAAGATGTGACTGGCTGCCTCCACATGTATCGGAGGGGACACGTGATGGGCTTCTATCTTCCCTACGACCGGCCAGTGGGGGGCACATGCAAGCAACAATCAGGACAGGGGAGGGGATTCACGTGAGATCCGTCTGTGCCACATTTCGGTACTATACATTTTTTTATTTATTTTTTGATGATGTCAATGTTTCGTTTACCACGAAACCTATGAAGTCGCCGCACGTTCAGACAAACAATATACGCTTACCTAGGATTTGACTTGATTCAACAACAAAGCAGTCGGAGCGATGGCAAGCCGAAAATGGTCGAAAGTGTGGTTATTTGAAGTTTGGATTTTTTCCCCCCACAACTGAGGTAGGTAGATTACATTTTTAGAGACTAAAGTACAGAAAAAAGGTACCGTTGGGTACCGGTATCGATTCACAGGTACCGGTATCGATTCACAGGTAACCCAACCCTAACCATGACTCAATGAGACCTTTGGATACCAAGAAAATGTGAAAGAATGCAGTCAGTCAGAAAATAATGATTGCAGCTTTAATCAAATTGTACCAATAACCTCAACAGAATGGAAACCAAAACAACAACAGCTGAATGAGGTTCTCTCTCCGTGTGGATAATCAAGCTGCCTGATGGGATGTGTTCCTTATCCTCCGTCGCCGTCGGAGACAGAGAGCGCGGGGGGGGGGTGGGGTGCAGTGCGTGGATGAATGACCCTTGAAAGCTATTTATTTTTTTCCTGGAACGCCAAAACTTTTCAATCATTTGAAATTAAAAGATAGCGGTTGAACCCCCCCCCCCTGCAGCTGGAGGGCGAGTGACAGACAGATGCCAGCGTTGCCAGGAGCGACCAGAGCACCATCTGTCCTCATCCATCTTTGTTGACGTTAATTCTCTGGACGTGCAGCGGCAGCCATCCATGTTTATTTTCATATAATCAATTACCGAAATATAGCAGGGGTCGCTGTGATCACCAGTGTCGTTATCTACCACGGAGAGGTGCATTGTGGGAGCTTTAACCCTTTCACTGCCACACGACAGAAGGTTAACCCTTTACTATCACACAACTGACGGCGATGCTCCATCATTAGCATCATTAGCTCCGCGTCCGCCGTCGGTTGTGTGATAGTAAAGGGCTAACCTTCTGTATCGTCACAGTGAAAGGGTTAACCGGCTGTCGTGTGGCAGTGATAGGGTTAATAGGTTTTATTGATTAGACTGCAGGTTGTACCGCTGGGTGATCAAACCAGGCCAAGCGTTCAAAGTTACCATGAGGAATGGAGATAGTGCACAGGGGCTTCTGGGTAGTGTCTGTATGTGACGAGTTCAAAGGTCAAGACTCTGGCAGGAGCACTCATTCAGGGGTACTACGACTATGCGTGCACCTCATGGTACCAAAGCACCTCAAAGGCGCTTAAAACAAAATTACAAACATCACAAAACAAACTGGTCAGACTACTACTTGACCTGAACCCCAGAACCCACCTCACCCCTGCCCACTTTGACAACCTAGGATGGCTTAGAGTAGACGACAGAGTACAGCAACTTGCAATGGGCCTGGTCTACAAGATACACTACACGACCAAGGTACCCATGTACATGTCAAAATACTTCCCAAAGGTCAGTGAATACCACGACCACAACACCAGAGGGAGCTCCACAAATCATGTTAAACCCAGATTCGGCTCAAACAAGGGACTAAACACGTTTCGCAATAATGCCACAACAATGTGGAACGCCCTACCCAAAGCTGTAAAGGAATGTGAATCCCTGCCCACATTCAAAACCGCTCTTAAAGAGCACCTACGGGAGGCTGCAATTCGAAACTGGCCACCGTAAATGCCCAAAACCCCCACCACCTCCTAATAGACAGTCTCCTCCCCACCGCATGTATATATTCCCTCCCCGCCGTATGTATATTTCCCTCCCACCCACCCACCCCCTCCTAATGTACAGTCCCCTCCCCATCATATGTATATACTCTGTCAGGATCTAGGGGTAACAGTACTGTATATTTGAATACCGCTTATGTCACAAATGTATCAGTACTAAATACCTGTATGTCCCTATGCCATAAATGTCATGTATGTTGTGTATGTCATAAATGTCTATATGAATTGAAAATGGGGGACCCTGATGTAAACAAGACAAACGTCTTTCTCAGGTCTGCATCCCCTTAACAATTGTATGTATTGACCCGTACTGTATTGTACCCATTCTGCAATCTGTTAAATAAAGTTTTCATTCATTCATTCATTCATTCATTCATTCATTCATTCATTCATTCATTCATTCATTCATGTCTGCATCAGATGGTCCTTCATGAGGCTGGTTACTATGACCTCACACAGCTGTTTATAGAGTCTCTTGTTATGAAATTTTATGATTTGGTTTATTATAAACGTATGCAAATGTAGTTATCCTATATAGGTGTAAGAGGGGAGGTCGCTTATAAGCACTTGGTTTTTTTTTTACCTTTCCTGCACATTTGAACTGTTCTTGTTTTACTTATTTTATTCCAGAATGTATGTTTGTAAGTGCAAATAACAATAAACAAGCTATTTGAGAGACATTTGTAAATGTACTGTTCAAACAGCTAAGAGAGGGATTAAAATGAGGTGTATTTCTATTGTTGGGGTTCACTTGTGGAACAATGCTGATTTGAGAACGAGTCATTCGCTTTTAGGTTTTATGAAAATGGTTTGTATAGCTATTTTTGAAGATTACAAATGTGAATACTTTTTTTGTTATTTTCTTTTAGAATACTGTTTGAGTCTTAATTGTGTTAAGAATATAGGACAGGCATGTATAAGCATTATGCTTCAGTCTGTACCTTTTCAGTCACTGCCTGAATCAAAGATTGTTACATGATTGTGCTTATTGTGTTGTGTGATGACTGAATACACTACTTATTGTGTTGTGTGATGACTGAATACACTACGACCACATTGGGCAGAACTCACTCCTGTCCTCGGGGGCAGTGGAGTGGAACAGGCCACCAGCAGACATTAGATCAATAAGTCCCTATTCCTCTTTTAAAGGCAAAGCAAAGAGCTGGATCAGGAGAAGCAGAACATGGGTTTAATTATATTCTATTTATCTTAGTTGTTTTTATTTATGTTTAATAAAATATAAATAAAACCGTTCGATACGACCTCCACGGTTCGGGGCATGTGGCTATTGTTCGGTTATAAGTTAATGTTAGCCTAGAGCTAGGCTAACGTTACGTTAGCCGCAAGCTAACTAACTTTACCCGCGAGCTAACTAACATTAGCGCAAGCTAACCGTGGAAACGCTCACAGAGAAGTGACTCCACGACACCAGAGTGGGGAAGGGGGGTATATTGACGAGGCTTGACAGCAGAGGTTCAAAGATAACTGTTTGTGTTCAATAACAGCCAGGAGACTAGAGCGTCTGTGTCAACTGTGCCGTGCGTCTGTATCTACATCCTGGTCCCTGCTGGGACGTACCAACTCCACAGAACTGTGGGGGGGGTTATATAACATTCCCCAATCATTCCCTTGTAACATCTCCTCTTTTTAGATAAGTTAGAACATTCCTTAGTGCAAATCATTATTAATACAAGAAACCCCATAAACGTCCTTATTTAAAACCCTAATCATATTTTCTGTGACTTTTCCTTTTTGATAAGAAAGTCTAGTGCTGGTTGAGCATATGCATACTATGTTGTTGGCCTTTGTCTATAATGTGGCCATAGAATAGAAAAGGTTTAATTATTTTGTTTCTTTGCACTAAGTTAATACTTTGACAAATGTTGCCTATATTTTTCAGTCAGTTCGGTCTTTGTGTGCCAAACATTATTTAAGGCAAACCGCTGTAAATCTTTATTTTTTTTTCAAATAAATGAGAAGCATGTTTAAATTTTTGGAGTGTTAAATAAAAAACAACGTATCGAATCGAACCGAAAACCGTGATACGAACCGAACCGTGTATTTTGTGAACCGTTCCACCCTAATGCTCACACACTGGCAGTGCCAACCTGCTCACACACTGAGAGCAGAGCCCAACATGCACGGTGCCAACCTGCTCACACACCGAGTGTCTGACCCTGTCAGCCGAACGCACAATTGGAGGGGGGCTTCCCACTCTCCAGAACATTTACAACAAGCGGTGCAGGGGTAAGGCTAAGAGAATCATCAAGGACTCCAGCCACCCAAACAACTGCCTCTTTGAACTGCTGCGGTCAGGCAAGCGATACCGGAGTCTCAAGGCGAGCACAGAAAGACTCAGAAGAAGCTTCTATCCCCAGGCCATCAGGTTGCTCAACGAACAATAACACTATGTAACAACCATCAAATGCACTCACAACACACACACCCACACGCACACACTCACTTTAAACATACAACTCACTGCAGCACCCACTCTCCACACTTTAGATCACCTAAACACACTTTATATTTATTGGTAAAGGATTTGCACTACAACCCATACCTCAGTACACCTTACTGTAAATTGTACCTAAATTGTACCTCATCCCATGTCTGCTTTGCACTATATAATATATTGTATATTATTATATTGTATAGTATATTGTATATTGTATGGTAACTCAGTTACTTCTATTCGAACATTGTACATATGTACATACTGAACACTTGTGTCTACGTAGGTGACTTCTATTTTTACTTGCTATACTATGTTATTTCATAATTATCTTTTGTCTAGCACAGTCTCTGGA
>NW_028173901.1:596243-623979 GCF_963971535.1 Notolepis coatsorum | reverse complement strand
ATTATTATATTTTTTTCTTTGGTATCTCACTTGAATCGATACTCGGTAGTACCGACGTGTTTCGGTTCGGTACTTCAAAAGTACAGAATTCGGTACCCATCCCTAGATAGGAGTGATGTAAATCTAAATCAGTATCAGAAATACATAATGCACAGGTAGCCTGGCCACAAGGAGCCTACAGATCCGCTCAGCTTTAAACATGAAACATAAAACCCTAAAACCAAAACCATTTCAAAAGATAAGACATCCTCATGACTCAAACTGCCTTCTGATTATTCTAGCTGATTACTTCAACTAATAACCCCACAGATAGAATCATTAGCCCGGGGGAAGCCAGCCTGGTCGAGCACTCAAGGCGATCAAAACATGAGTGATTGCGAGCTCCCTACTTCATCATCTCCCACGACAGACATGGATGGGATGATCATCTGAATTCATGTTAAATCCTTCAATGTCTGTACAAGGATGTTGAGGATGTTCTATGAGTCAGTGGTGGCGGGCGCCTTCTTGTACGCTGTGACCTGCTGGGGCAGCGGACTGAGAGCAGGGGACACAACCAGGCTGGATAAGCTGGTCAGGAAGGCCAGCAGCGTGGTTGGTTGGCACAGGAAGTCCTTCATTCCAACAGCCATCAGACTATATAATGCATCACTGAGCACAGAGCGGCAGCTCAATAGTGGCAGGAGGACGCGACTAGTGGCCTCCAGGCTCCACAACAGGGGGCAGCGACGGCTGCCAGACATTGACCTAGGACTAATAGGAACCCAAGGAGGACAATACACTACCTGAAGCATACTGCACCTTGTGACACTGTGAATACTGGAATATATATTTCATTTAGTTAGATTTAAATGATAATTATATTGACCAAATTGTTTACACTGCTTCCCCCATGCTCAGTATATTCTTACTGTATTTATTTCTGTATATTTTATTTCATTAAATGTATTCTATTTTACTCTACTCTTATCCTAGGCAACTTGATTTGATTTGTGTTATTATTCTAATTTGTGACCTGTCCTGTCTAAATGTTTAAATGTCGAGCGATTTGCAGTGTCAAATTTCCCACGGGATAATAAAAGTATTTCTATTCTATTCTATTCTCTTCTATCTAAAGGGACATTCTGCGGGTCATTCTAGCTGTGGGGGTTAAACGCGCGGCTGGCCTCCTGATGGCTTCCTCCTGTTATCTTTACATTTTAATTCTAGGATGAAATGTTTGGATGAATACAGTGAAGCGTTGGGCGGATGTTTATGTGTTACAAATATATTTACATAAGAAAATGGAAGATTGCTCCACTTCTACAAGGTCCATTTGCATGTTCATGATATCTGGGGACATCTATGGATCTCATGGATATTGTGTCTGTTACTAGGCTTGAGTAAATTGTAATGAACCAAAGGAGAATATACATTCTTCTTTTCATCTTTGACGGTGAATAACACCATGCTAAAAATAAAACTGCCACTGAGCTCGTTCAGCAGCTTCTTGAGATCACGTGTACAAAAAGATCTAAGCAAATTAAGAAAGGTAAGATTATTAAACAGAAGGGTAGATGATACAGTCCTGAATTCTGCCATCCGGACACATGCTATTTGAAATATTATTATAGAATATCAGGCCTATAAATAATAATAATAATAATAATAATAATAATAATAATACATCTATTTTATATAGCGCAAGACATTATTATCTTGTGTCTGGTGTCTCCTGGCTGTCAGTGGGACAGTGGTCTGGTGTCTCCTGACTGTCAGTGGGACAGTGGTCTGGTGTCTCCTGGCTGTCAGTGGGACAGTGGTATGGTGTCTCCTGGCTGTCAGTGGGACAGTGGTCTGGTGTCTCCTGGCTGTCAGTGGGACAGTGGTATGGTGTCTCCTGGCTGTCAGTGGGACAGTGGTATGGTGTCTCCTGGCTGTCAGTGGGACAGTGGTCTGGTGTCTCCTGGCTGACAGTGGTATGGTGTCTCCTGGCTGTCAGTGGGACAGTGGTATGGTGTCTCCTGACTGTCAGTGGGACAGTGGTCTGGTGTCTCCTGGCTGTCAGTGGGACAGTGGTCTGGTGTCTCCTGGCTGTCAGTGGGACAGTGGTCTGGTGTCTCCTGGCTGTCAGTGGGACAGTGGTCTGGTGTCTCCTAACAGTTTAATTAACATTGTTACACTTGATGATGATTCTACTTCACTCACCTGAAGAATGTCACGAAGAACTGGACAAGATCCATGATGCTGTTGTGTTGAGAGAAGGCAATCTGTAGGAGAGGAGGGAGGGAGGGAGGGAGGGAGGGAGGGAGGGAGGGAGGGAGGGAGGGAGGGAATGAGGGAAGGATGGAGGGAAGGAGGCAAGGAGGGAGGGAAGGGAGGAAGGAGGGAATGAGGGAAGGAAGGATGGAGGGAAGGAGGCAATGAGGGAGGGAAGGAGGCAAGGAGGGAGGGAAGGAGGCAAGGAGGGAGGGAAGGGAGGAAGGAGGGAGGAAGGAGGGAATGAGGGAAGGAAGGATGGAGAGAAGGAGGGAATGAGGCAAGGAGGGAGGGAAGGAGGGAGGGAAGGAGGGAAGGAGGCAAGGATGGAGGGAAGGAAGGAGGGAGGGGAAGAACAAAATAAACATCAGTCTTCACATTATGGTAGAGACAGATTGTAAGAGCCTTATGAGTGTTTTTGTTATAGATTATTATTATTATTAGCATTATTATTATTATTATTATTATTATTATTATTATTATTATTATTATTATTATTATTATTATTATTATTATTATTATTTCCAATAGAAGGATACGATTTATGGGAATGTTATGGTTTATCTGTATAGCCAATTGGATATTCTCAGTTGTATTGTGGTGGTTCACGTGACGGGTGAATCACGCACGGCGCAGCTGATGACATAAATAAGTAATGGGGTTCAGCTGGGTGGCGTAGCCACGGGGGAAAGCATATAGTTTTCCGATCGCTCTTGGGATAGTCTTAGAAACGCTTTGAACATAGAATTGAATTGAACCACGTTTATAGGAACAATAGGATCGCTTTGATCACCTCTCCCATGTAAACTATCTTTTCTAAATAAATCGGATATCTGTGGTATCTGATAACGTAAACTCGGCTCTGTCGTTAGAGAACCAGTCGTTGGACATCACTCCAAAAACTATCATTTCACAGCAGCCGTCTCCTCCGTCGGGGGGGGGGGGGGGGGGGGGGGGGGGAGGAGGGGGGGGGGCATCACTCTCGTCGTCCTGCTTCAGTTTTACGGCTCATGAGACTAAGCCGTGAATATTTCTTTTCCTGAAGCGGTTCATCGTTGTTTTTAGTGTGAATCTAAATAACCGAAAGCGCCGGCGCTGTCCGCGAGCATCATTAGGCGTTTCTTCACGGTGATGTATCGGCGCCCGTCTGCCACCTTAACGTGCCACGTCCTCCGTTTGGAAGGCGGGCTGCAGGGAGGAGGTACAGGGCGCTTCACTCTGCTCGCTACAAACCAGCCTCTGCAACGCTGCCCGCCGCCCGTCACTCCTGTAATTATAATAAATTACGTGCCTCTTATCACCCTCAGCGATGGCATAAATAACTTCCGATATGAGGTTATTCGATTCCGTACATTTAGATGTACATTTAGTCATTTAGCTGAACACTTTTATCCAAAGCGACTTACAAGTTCTGTACGACAAGCCATCAGGAAGGAACTCTATCAGCTGAGCAACAATGTTCATCAGAGTGTTAAACTTGAGTGCTGCAGTGTAGGTTAGTTTATTAGGTGTATTAAGTGCATGACAGTAAAGGTTATTTGATTTGATTATTATTTTTTTTGATATTGATTGAATAAGTGTGTTTTTAGTCGACGGCGAAATATTGGACGGGTTTCGGCTGTCCTAACTGTGGTGGGTAGTTCATTCCACCATTGTGGGGCAAGGACTGAGAAAAGGCGACTTCTCTTTGATGACCCTCCCGGAGCTCGGATAGGAGTAGGTCTGAGGCGGCCAGAAGATGCAGAGAGTAGGGGTCTTGAGGGTGTGTAGTTAGAAGATGCAGAGTGTAGGGGTCTTGAGGGTGTGTAGTTAGAAGATGCAGAGCGTAGGGGTCTTGAGGGTGTGTAGTTAGAAGATACAGAGTGTAGGGGTCTTGAGGGTGTGTAGTTAGAAGATACAGAGTGTAGGGGTCTTGAGGGTGTGTAGTTAGAAGATGCAGAGAGTAGGGGTCTTGAGGGTGTGTAGTTAGAAGATGTACAGCGTAGGGGTCTTGAGGGTGTGTAGTTAGAAGATGCAGAGCGTAGGGGTCTTGAGGGTGTGTAGTTAGAAGATGCAGAGCGTAGGGGTCTTGAGGGTGTGTAGTTAGAAGATGCAGAGCGTAGGGGTCTTGAGGGTGTGTAGTTAGAAGATACAGAGTGTAGGGGTCTTGAGGGTGTGTAGTTAGAAGATACAGAGTGTAGGGGTCTTGAGGGTGTGTAGTTAGAAGATACAGAGTGTAGGGGTCTTGAGGGTGTGTAGTTAGAAGATGCAGAGCGTAGGGGTCTTGAGGGTGTGTAGTTAGAAGATGCAGAGCGTAGGGGTCTTGAGGGTGTGTAGTTAGAAGATACAGAGTGTAGGGGTCTTGAGGGTGTGTAGTTAGAAGATGCAGAGAGTAGGGGTCTTGAGGGTGTGTAGTTAGAAGATGTACAGCGTAGGGGTCTTGAGGGTGTGTAGTTAGAAGATGCAGAGCGTAGGGGTCTTGAGGGTGTGTAGTTAGAAGATGCAGAGCGTAGGGGTCTTGAGGGTGTGTAGTTAGAAGATGCAGAGCGTAGGGGTCTTGAGGGTGTGTAGTTAGAAGATGCAGAGCGTAGGGGTCTTGAGGGTGTGTAGTTAGAAGATGCAGAGTGTAGGGGTCTTGAGGGTGTGTAGTTAGAAGATGCAGAGTGTAGGGGTCTTGAGGGTGTGTAGTTAGAAGATGCAGAGCGTAGGGGTCTTGAGGGTGTGTAGTTAGAAGATCCAGAGTGTAGGGGTCTTGAGGGTGTGTAGTTAGAAGATGCAGAGTGTAGGGGTCTTGAGGGTGTGTAGTTAGAAGATGCAGAGGGGTCTTGAGGGTGTGTAGTTAGAAGATCCAGAGTGTAGGGGTCTTGATGGTGTGTAGTTAGAAGATCCAGAGTGTAGGGGTCTTGATGGTGTGTAGTTAGAAGATCCAGAGTGTAGGGGTCTTGAGGGTGTGTAGTTAGAAGATGCAGAGCGTAGGGGTCTTGAGGGTGTGTAGTTAGAAGATGCAGAGCGTAGGGGTCTTGAGGGTGTGTAGTTAGAAGATGCAGAGGGTAGGGGTCTTGATGGTGTGTAGTTAGAAGATCCAGAGTGTAGGGGTCTTGAGGGTGTGTAGTTAGAAGATGCAGAGCGTAGGGGTCTTGAGGGTGTGTAGTTAGAAGATCCAGAGTGTAGGGGTCTTGATGGTGTGTAGTTAGAAGATCCAGAGTGTAGGGGTCTTGAGGGTGTGTAGTTAGAAGATGCAGAGCGTAGGGGTCTTGAGGGTGTGTAGTTAGAAGATGCAGAGCGTAGGGGTCTTGAGGGTGTGTAGTTAGAAGATGCAGAGGGTAGGGGTCTTGAGGGTGTGTAGTTAGAATATGCAGAGCGTAGGGGTCTTGAGGGTGTGTAGTTAGAATATGCAGAGCGTAGGGGTCTTGAGGGTGTGTAGTTAGAAGATGCAGAGTGTAGGGGTCTTGAGGGTGTGTAGTTAGAAGATGCAGAGGGGTCTTGAGGGTGTGTAGTTAGAAGATGCAGAGCGTAGGGGTCTTGAGGGTGTGTAGTTAGAAGATGCAGAGCGTAGGGGTCTGAGGGTGTGTAGTTAGAAGATGCAGAGCGTAGGGGTCTTGAGGGTGTGTAGTTAGAAGATGCAGAGCGTAGGGGTCTTGAGGGTGTGTAGTTAGAAGATGCAGAGTGTAGGGGTCTTGAGGGTGTGTAGTTAGAAGATGCAGAGTGTAGGGGTCTTGAGGGTGTGTAGTTAGAAGATGCAGAGGGGTCTTGAGGGTGTGTAGTTAGAAGATGCAGAGCGTAGGGGTCTTGAGGGTGTGTAGTTAGAAGATGCAGAGCGTAGGGGTCTTGAGGGTGTGTAGTTAGAAGATGCAGAGCGTAGGGGTCTTGAGGGTGTGTAGTTAGAAGATACAGAGTGTAGGGGTCTTGAGGGTGTGTAGTTAGAAGATGCAGAGCGTAGGGGTCTTGAGGGTGTGTAGTTAGAAGATGCAGAGCGTAGGGGTCTTGAGGGTGTGTAGTTAGAAGATACAGAGTGTAGGGGTCTTGAGGGTGTGTAGTTAGAAGATGCAGAGTGTAGGGGTCTTGAGGGTGTGTAGTTAGAAGATGCAGAGTGTAGGGGTCTTGAGGGTGTGTAGTTAGAAGATGCAGAGTGTAGGGGTCTTGAGGGTGTGTAGTTAGAAGATGCAGAGCGTAGGGGTCTTGAGGGTGTGTAGTTAGAAGATGCAGAGCGTAGGGGTCTGAGGGTGTGTAGTTAGAAGATGCAGAGCGTAGGGGTCTTGAGGGTGTGTAGTTAGAAGATGCAGAGCGTAGGGGTCTTGAGGGTGTGTAGTTAGAAGATGCAGAGTGTAGGGGTCTTGAGGGTGTGTAGTTAGAAGATGCAGAGCGTAGGGGTCTTGAGGGTGTGTAGTTAGAAGATACAGAGCGGAGGGGTCTTGAGGGTGTGTAGTTAGAAGATGCAGAGCGTAGGGGTCTTGGGGGTGTGTAGTTAGAAGATGCAGAGCGTAGGGGTCTTGAGGGTGTGTAGTTAGAAGATGCAGAGCGTAGGGGTCTTGAGGGTGTGTAGTTAGAAGATGCAGAGTGTAGGGGTCTTGAGGGTGTGTAGTTAGAAGATGTAGAGCGTAGGGGTCTTGAGGGTGTGTAGTTAGAAGATGCAGAGCGTAGGGGTCTTGAGGGTGTGTAGTTAGAAGATGCAGAGTGCATGGGTCTTGAGGGTGTGTAGTTAGAAGATGCAGAGTGTAGGGGTCTTGAGGGTGTGTAGTTAGAAGATGCAGAGCGTAGGGGTCTTGAGGGTGTGTAGTTAGAAGATGCAGAGCGTAGGGGTCTTGAGGGTGTGTAGTTAGAAGATGCAGAGCGTAGGGGTCTTGAGGGTGTGTAGTTAGAAGATGCAGAGCGTAGGGGTCTTGAGGGTGTGTAGTTAGAAGATGCAGAGCGTAGGGGTCTTGAGGGTGTGTAGTTAGAAGATGCAGAGCGTAGGGGTCTTGAGGGTGTGTAGTTAGAAGACGCAGAGCGTAGGGTCTTGAGGGTGTGTAGTTAGAGACCATTGACCGGAGGTAGCAGGGAGCCGTTCCCTTCACTGCACAATATTCTGCTCACCTGGATCTTGACGGGCCAGGAGAAGTTGCTGACGTAGACGTAGAAGGTGATGTTGGGGTTGCTCCTGAAGGTGAACTTCTCGCAGGAGAAACTGTCCCGGTACTCCTTGATGTTGGTCTTGGACACGATGTGGACCTCCTCCCCGGAGATGGTTCCAGCTGTGGGGGGAGAAGAGTGGACAAGGTCAGGGGTCAGGGTTCAACGAGGTGGCTATTAGGGGTGGGACGATACATCGATCTATTATTGAAGCTTACGGTCCGGCACATTTGTTCAAGGTGCATCGGAAGGTCTTGATATCTCGCTGTTCCATCACAAAGTAGTGACATAAGCATCTTTAGTTTGTAGGGATGCCGCCCGAAACCCGGTTCTAAACGGGAACCGGTACTAAATTAGAGAAAAAAAAGTATTGATAAGCTCCGATGTTATCGGTTCTGCTATCGGTAGTCTAGGAGCGGATTAGCTAAGGAGCTAACAGAGTGTACCATCCATCTGCGTAGACGTTACAGCAGCGCTCCAGAGTCCGCCTATTTTGCGACCAGAAATAAGTCCCTGCTGTTTTTTTTCCACAACGGGTCAAATGCATCTAACATGCTTTGCATCCTCGCCGTTCCTTTATGCCCATGTCGCGTTAAAGACCGAAATTAACGTTACGTTAGCGTAAGCTAACTAAGCTAAGCTGATCAGAGCCATATAGAGAGAACAGCAGAGTGGGGACTGGGGAGGGGAGGGGGCATTCTCCCTGTGTGTGTCTGCGTTTGGAAAGAGGGGTTTTAGCTTGCGTGTTGTGAGTTCCAAAATGTTTTACTTAAAGTTTAAAGCTCAATATATCAAAACGTGGCACTTTACAGTGAACAGGAGGTCTATTTGTATTAAAAACAATAGATTGTCTTTCATTTAAATGTCTGGAAGAGCTCAAAAATAAAAATGTCAAATGATATTTCCGTTGCCTTTTTTGAGTTGATCTAAATGTTACTGATTGTGTTAAATGGTCACATAATATCGTCTCATATCAATCGCAGGAACCTGAATCTAATCTAATCGTATCGTGGCAGACTTTGTGATATCGGAAAATATGGTATCGTTGTCCAAATAATCGATATCGTATCGTATCGTGATGAAACAGGCGATTCCCACCCCTAGTAGCCAGGTCACGACCTTGAGGGGCCTCAGAGGACTTCCCCAGACAGGTCACAACCTTGAGGCCCTAACCCTAACCCTAACCCCAGACAGTGTGGAATAGATAAGATACCAAGTTCTGTGCGTTCAGTAGAAAGCTATCAAGTTAGCCTAGCTTAGCACAAATTAATCATCATCATCATTTATTTATTCGTACATGGAATCACCACAGTCCAACAGTACATATTCACATAATTCACAAAAAATACCATGGCCGAAAGGAACAGGAAGAAGAAAAAATCTTATATATACCTGCCCCTACACACGTACAACACACCGATAGACATATCGTGTATTATACAATATTTTAATATATTATTATTCTATGTTACGCTGCTATATACTATATTACTATACTCATACTGGCCTACACTACAACTCTATGCTACGTCATCCTGACACGCTAAACTGCAATATTATACTAAACTGTGCTATACTGTCTATGTATCTTTTCTTTGCACAACCTTTTGAAGTGAAATATATTAGTGGAACTCTTTTCATCGTTCTGCAAAGAGTTCCATAGTTTGATACCTATAACTGAGGTGCACCTTTGTTTTAAGGTGGTTCGTGCAAATTGGTGTTTAAAATTTAATTTCCTTCTGCTGTCATCTGGACAGGGAACGAACAACCTCTGTATATTTGCTGGTAATACTCTGCATTTTGCTCTAAACAAAACTAATAAAGTCTGTATTTCAGCTAACTCTTTAAGTTTCAATAGTCTGGATTTAATAAATAATTCGTTGGTATGTTCTCTTGAATCTACATTGTGAACTATTCTTACTGCTCTCTTCTGTAATATAAATAATGGCTTTATGTTGCTTTCATACGTGTTACCCCACACTTCCACACAGTAACTCGAATATGGTAGGATGAGTGAACAATATAATATTCGCATAGAATTATAATCAAGCACATTCTTTGCCTTGTTCAAAACAAAAACACTCTTGGCTACCTTCTTTTTTATGTACATTATATGTGGCTTCCATGTCAATTTCTCATCCAACATAACACCCAAAAATGTTAACTCAGATACTCTTTCAATATTAACTCCGTCAATACATAATGCCACATTGTCCTTCTTTCGATTAGTAAATATCATAAATTTCGTTTTTTCCAAATTTAGGGATAGCTTATTGTTATCAAACCATATCTTAAGTTTACACATTTCATTTACAATGTCATCTGCTAATTTTTTAAGGTATTTTCCTGAACTGAAGAAATTTGTATCGTCAGCAAATAAAACAAATTGCAATATGTTTGACACTTCACATATATCATTAATATATCAAATAAAAAGTTTGGGCCCCAGGACCGAACCTTGAGGGACACCACATTCAATATTCATACATTCAGATGTGTAACCAGAGAGTTGTACATATTGTTGTCTATTTTCAAGATAGCTACTTAACCAGTTCATCGCCACCCCTCTCACACCGTATGTTTGTAATTTAGAAATTAAAATGTGATGATCTATCGTATCAAATGCTTTTTTTAAGTCAATAAACACCCCTATTGTGTAATTCCTCTCATCTACTGCTGTGGTTATTTCTTCATATATATTCATTAAGGCTAAGGCTGTTGATCGATTTGCCCTGAATCCATACTGACTCTCACTCAGCAGGTTATTCTTTTCAATAAAACTATCTAATTTATGAGCAAACACTTTTTCAAGAATCTTGGAAAATTGTGAAAGCAAAGACACTGGTCTGTAGTTGGTAAAGCTGTGTTTGTCCCCAGATTTAAATAGAGGAATAACCTTTGCTATTTTCATTCTGTCTGGAAAGGTGCCTGTTTGAAAGGAAAGATTAAAAATATGACACAGGGGGTTAATTATACAATCAATGGTCTTCTTCACAATTATCATGTCAATTCCATCACTGTCAGTTGATGTCTTATTTTTTGAATTTAATGCTATTTCTATCATTTGTCTTTCACTCTGAGACATCGTGTCTTAAACCACGTCTCCTGAAATGTCTCCTGAAACATTCTACCCGACGGCTCTGAGACAAAGCGAGGAAGATGACGGCTACGTGTATCTTAATGACATCACCTCGGTCTCCTCGACGACAGCATGGGGGGGGGGGGGCTCCTCCAGAGACACAATATCTCTGGTGGGGGGGGCTCAGTAAAAAGGTTAAGGTGGGGGTGTGGTCAGGCGGGGAGGTTAACCCTTTTAAGTGGTGAGAAAATGCCAAAGTCACAGTGAGGGAGGAGGGGGGGAGGGAGGGATGGAGGGAAGAGAGGGAGGGATGGAGGGAGGGGGGAGGGAGGGAAGGATGGAGGGAGGGGGGGAGAGAAGGAGGAGGGGGAGGGAGGGAGGGGGGAGGGAGAGAGGGAGGGAGGGGGGGAGAGAAGGAGAGGGAGGGAGGAGGGAGGGAGAGAGGGAGGGATGGAGGGAGGGGGGGAGAGAAGGAGAGGGAGGGAGGATGGGGAGGGAGGGAGGGGGGAGGGAAGGAGAGAAGGAGGGACACTAGCAGCTGACTGAGGGAGGGAGGGAGGGAGGGAGGGAGGGAGGGAGGGAGGGAGGGAGGGAGGGAGGGAGGGAGGGAGGAGGCTCACAGAGATAAGTGACGGGATGAGACGGAGACTGCAGTGTCCTTGGCTGCCTTTCCTCTCAGGACACACAAAACACTGAGACACACACACACACACACACACACACACACACACACACACACACACACACACACACATGCACACACACACACACCAGCTGAGAGGGTACAGCTATTACAGCCCATTAGCTTCCTGATTAGCTTAACGCAAAACAAATGGCATCGTTTTCCACCAACGTTGGGCCTCCGAGCTGATGGTTAGTTAGAGTCTAACTGTTAGACCAATAATCATTTTTCTAGCCACACTATTTTCTGAGCTCACTACTGGAAATGCTGGACTGAATGCACTCCCTGTAATCTGTGTGACCGATAACCACTCTCTGTTCGATGCGCTCAAGTCCACGAAACAAGTCACAGAGAAGAGACTCAGGTTGGAAATCAGTAGCATTAAGGAGCTCATTCAGAACAAGCGCATCAAGCAGGTGCGTTGGTCAGACACAAAATCTCAGCTCGCTGACTGTCTCACAAAAAAAGGAGCTTCGGATCTGGGTTAACACTTTGGATGCCCAACCCGAGTTTTCTCGGGTTTACCCCCCCCGTTATTTTTTTTATTAGCGATCTGAATTCATATTTCATCAACCGAGCCTACCGTTGGAAAATCAGCCACTCCAGGCGCTCAGATGTGAAAAAGCGCCCCCTATCGTCTCCCAGATGGTAATTCACCCTTTTGGATTGGACTCAATGAAAATGAATGAGAAAAAAAGACCCGAACTCCACATTTTACTTCTCACTCACGCAGGTAACCGGGGCCGATCAGCTTCATGCTGGACCCTCAGCACAGCGTGGTTACTGTGTTTTACAGTATACGCGTCGGATCAATAAAAGGATCGATTTTTTCGAATGGCGATCAGGAATTGGAATAATCCATTTGGATACCATCTGATCTCAGGTAAGGAATCTATGTTACCAGTCTTAGGATAATCAGACCCGTTTTAACGGAGATATAAGCTTTTCCCCTATGTGTCCCCAGGCTGTTTGACTGTGCGAGCGATCAGGAACTAGGAGAATCGATTTTCAGCTTGCGGCACGAGCGTGCACACGTACACATATGTGTCACCTAGCAGCGATTGCGACCACAACTCGGCCCGCCCCTTTGTTGGCTAGACCTTCTAGAGTTTTCTCTTTTTTTTGTATGTGTTTTTTTCTTTTCTTCACATTATTATAAATTGAATGTATAAGTACTTGTTTACTATAAAAACGAACAGTTAGAATATCTAAAATAGTGTCAAACCTGTGTTTAAATTTAGGTTGTTCACGGACTTTATTTCAATGAAACGGGGGCGTAATTACTGTATTTGCATGTGAATCAAACCTAGCCTGCAGCCCGCAGAGATTTACATTGGGGGAGTGTTTGAAGCGACGCACTGGCTGTTTACACTTTCAATGGGATTAGCACTCTGGATCAGAAAGAGATGAATGCATTGGATCTAATGAACGAGTACATGAACTTTGTTTAACCAGTTGATTCAGTCTCTGGCTCTCTGCTCACCGGTGAAAACACCGCGCTATTCAACGAAATTAACTGAGATCGGTCGAGATGCGTCTGCATGGGTAAGTTTAAGAATGTTTGTTTATGTTTACAGTAGCATGTTTACAATTCCGCATCTTTGATAAAACTACACCAAGTTTTTCTGCCGACCACAAGTCCAACCATGTCACGTTTATTACATTAACGTTAGCGTTCGTCTTGTTTACATCAGGGTCCCCCATTTTCAATGCATCATAACATTGACATACATGAACACAACGCATTGTAACGTTAACGCAGCTGTCAACTGTACTTTACTATGGAATATACATGTATATTATCGCGACGCGTCGTCACAGACTAAACAGTGTTGTGAACACAACACATTGTAACGTTAACGCAGCTGTCAACTGTACTTTACTATGGAATATACATGTATATTATCGCGACGCGTCGTCACAGACTAAACAGTGTTGTGAACACAACACATTGTAACGTTAACGCAGCTGTCAACTGTACTTTACTATGGAATATACATGTATTGTTAGAAAATGTTTTGGATCTAAATCACTTGGAGTTTGAAAGTGATATCAGAAGAAACTACTCAACCTCGGCTGTCTTTAACTATGATTGAACACAACACTCTAACTCACCATGTTTAGATAATAAAGTACTCAACCTCTACTTGTCTACTGTCTGACTGAACACAACACTCTAACTTACCATGTTTAGATAATGAAGTACTCAACCTCTACTGTATTTAACTATGAGTGAACACAACACTCTAACTTACCATCTTTAGATAATGAAGTACTCAACCTCTACTGTATTTAACTATGAGTGAACACACCACTATAACTTACCATCTTTAGATAATAAAGTACTCAACCTCTACTGTATTTAACTATGAGTGTTGTGTTCACTCATAGTTAAATACAGTAGAGGTTGAGTACTTCATTATCTAAACATGGTAAGTTAGAGTGTTGTGTTCACTCATAGTTAAATACAGTAGAGGTTGAGTACTTCATTATCTAAACATGGTAAGTTAGAGTGTTGTGTTCAGTCAGACAGTAGACAAGTAGAGGTTGAGTACTTTATTATCTAAACATGGTGAGTTAGAGTGTTGTGTTCATTCATAGTTAAAGACAGCCGAGGTTGAGTAGTTTCTTCTGATATCACTTTCAAACTCCAAGTGATTTAGATCCAAAACATTTTCTAACAATACATGTATATTCCATAGTAAAGTACAGTTGACAGCTGCGTTAACGTTACAAGGTGCAAGGTGGAGAGCTGTAAACAAGACGAAAGTGTATGGATGCAGGGTCCATGTGTGTGTGTGTGTGTGTGTGTAATAGCAACAAGTTTATAATCTCAGCACAGATTGCAGAATGGGTACAGTACAATACAGCTCAATACATACAATTGTTAAGGGGATGCAGACCTGAGAAAGACTTTCGTCTTGTTTACATCAGGGTCCCCCATTTTCAATGCATCATAACATTGACATACATGACATACAGGTAGACAGTACTGCTACATCAGTGTCTAAGAGAGGTGATGAGCATCAGATAGCAAGGTGGAGAGCTACATAACATTAGGTTGTGGTGGCTAGGAGGGATATGAGAACTGTGTGTGTGTGTGTGTGTGTAGTTTAAGATGCTGCATCACCGCTTAGCCACTGAGTCCAGCTAGTTTAAGATGCTGCATCACCGCTTAGCCACTGAGTCCAGCTAGTTTAAGATGCTGCATCACCTCTTAACCACTGAGTCCAGCTAGTTTAAGATGCTGCATCACCTCTTAACCACTGAGTCCAGATAGTTTAAGATGCTGCATCACCTCTTAACCACTGAGTCCAGATAGTTTAAGATGCTCATCACCTCATGACATGAGGACCGTGCGTATGTGTAGCTAGGAGTGATATGATAAGCAGTGTGTAAGCAGCTTGCAGAGCTACATAACATTAGGCCCATGCCACTGAGTGAGGACTTTGTTGCTTTTTCTCGTTGTGACATAGATTTAACAATAATTCTGGTGTCAAAGCAGCATGGGGGGGGGGGGGTACATAGCTTCACAGTCCTATACAGTCCAGATAGGGGGTCCTGGAGAGACAGGGGTCCTGAGGAGAGAGAACTCTGATTCAGCAGCACTTAATTATGTTAATGTTATTCAGGTGAGGGGCGTTGCTGGAGGGGGGTTTGTTGACGCCCAGTTGAAACTGTCTGAAGTGTGAAAAGTTGCCTTCCTTTGAGACACCTTTTCACCTCTTTGGTAATTTAGAACACAGCCAGCTTTAGAAGTTATAATTGGGCACATCGTGTTCAAAACATTCTCAGATGTCAACATATGACACATCATTTGAAAGCTTAGATTCTGTACTTTAGCAATCTGGAATAATCTGAAAAATGAAAATGTAGAGATCTGGCATAAAGCGCTGTGAGGTGACACATATACTATCGATAATCTAGCGTTTATTTGAAAACGATTCATAAATAGGCCGAAAAATTACAACGTTCTAGAATATTCCAGTAAAGGGCGATTATCATGGAATGTCTTCTTTTTTCAGTGAAAACAAGTGCTTTTCAAAATGCTAGAAAACGGAAATGAACCGATAAAAAAACAATCTGCTACGACAATGTTGACTGGAAAATTAGTCTTTGATAAGCGACGGGCAGATTAGACACATAGCCATAATTTAAAACATAGATTAGGCGATATTAACGTTAACATTGAAGTGGTGCTGGGCATTCAAGGGGGTAAAAAGGAAAACACGGCCGGCATTCAAAGTGTTAAAGTGTCTGTTGAAATGGAACATTGAAAACACCTTTGTTTATGTATTTGTTTCTCAAATGTTTCCCTAATTTATGTTGACTACTCAGGGAATTTAAACATCTTTGTTTTAAGTCACTGTATGAAGTTATTTTTGTTTTGTTGATTTCTTTAAAAAGATAGAATGAGATTGTTAACATGTAATCTCTTTGCGTCTATACTACTGGCTACTACTACTACTAAAACTACTACTACTACTACTACTACTAAAACTAATACTACTACTACTAAAACTACTACTACTACTACTACTACTAAAACTAATACTACTAAAACTACTAAAACTAATACTACTACTACTAAAACTACTACTACTACTACTACTACTACAACTACTACTACTAAAACTACTACTACTATTACTACTACTACTGCTACTACTACTACTAATACTACTACTACTAAAACTACTACTACTAAAACTACTACTACTACTACTACTGCTACTACTACTACTACTACTACTACTAAAACTACTACTACTACTACTAAAACTACTACTACTACTACACTACTACTACTACTACTACTACTACTACTACTAATACTACTACTACTACTACTACTACTACTACTACTACTACTACTAATACTACTACTACTACTACTACTACTACTACTACTACTACTACTACTACTAAAACTAATACTACTACTACTAAAACTACTACTACTACTACTACTACTACTACTACTACTACTACTACTAAAACTACTACAACTACTACTACTACTACTACTAAAACTACTACTACTATTACTACTACTACTACTGCTACTACTACTACAACTACTAAAACTACTACTAAAACTAATACTACTACTACTACTAATACTACTAAAACTACTACTACTAAAACTACTACTACTAAAACTACTACTACTATAACTACTAAAACTACTAATACTACTACTACTACTACTACTGCTACTACTACTACTACTATCCCAGAAGGTTGAGTCAGCACAGCACTTGAAAGGTTGCATAATGTTTAGGCAGAATGTTTTGTCTCACCAATGTACATGATGGACAGAATCAAGTAGAGGGGATGATGACACAATACGGAACAGGTCAAAGGTCACGGTCTGTTACCTGTGGATCCCACCGACCAGGTGATGTTGAGGTTGAAGTTGTTGGAGGCGTTGATGGACATGTCCAGGTTCTTGTTGGCCTTCAGAGAAGAGAGGAGACAACACTGTTAGTTTAGAGAAGAGAAGAGAAGCATCTACCAAACTATACCCTAACCCGACCTGGTGACTACGTGTGTGCATGTGTTTAACATGTTTAACCTGTGCAATGATGACTCTGTGTTCTCTAATATTACAGCTAACACCCCTGATGTCTTTGTTGTAAATGAACACCTTAGGGACCTTGAGGTTGGCTGTACTTTTGACTACAGCTTAGAAGAAGCCTTCCTAACCAAAGTGTTGAAATACCAACAGCTGCAGCAGACCATCTCACAGCTAGGCTACAGACGTAAACTCCTAGTCTGGGGCATGTGGTGCACAAGTTGGTTGTGAGGGGCCTGCAAATAGCCGGTCTCCCCAAAAGGAAGGCCAAGCCGTTAGCCAGGTACTGCTCAGTATCAGCTGTTATAGGAAGCCGCTCAATCTGGAGGAGGCGTTGTTTCCTTTACCCATGATTCATGTCCGATGTGTCCGACAGGTAGTTCAGCCATACTGTGTGTAACAGCGTTCTGCCGTCCATGCACTTTGTACCTGGCTGTTCTTTCATACTTTCTTTTTTCTCCTCTTTTTCTATTTTTCTCCCATACCAATTTAGTCGTGCCAATTCTCCCCTCCCCTGTCTTGAACGTTGCTCGCATATGCCCCCCACTGGCCGGTTGTAGGGAGGATAGAAACCCTGCATCACGTGTCCCCTCCGGTACACGAGGAGGCAGCCTGTCACATCTTTTCACCTGCCAGCGCGGACTCTCATTGGCGAGGTGTAACGTGTGGGAGGCTCACACTACCCCCACCACTTCCTGTCTCTGCTGTGCAGGGCCGTCCCCCAACCGACCTGTAGGAGTCGCTGTCCACAACGTCCAGTGCGTGCGTGCGCGCGCGTGCGTGTGTGTGTGTGTACCTGCTCCGGCGAGGCCATGAAGTTGATGGCTGTGTAGTGGTGATCGTCCTCCTGGATGAGACTGAAGGTGAACTGGTAGTCGATGAGCAGGTTGTCTGTTAGGAGAGAGGAGGCAAGGAGAGAGGAGACAAGGAGAGAGGAGGCAACAGGGTTAGGAGAGAGGAGAAACATGTCCTCTGTGTCTGTGTTTGTGTTGTGTGTGTGTTGTGTGTGTGTGTTGTGTGTCTGTGTTGTGTGTGTGAGTTGTGTGTGTGTCTCACTAACTCACTGTCTCACTAACGAGCCCCTCAGTGTAAAGTGTCTCACTAACGAGCCCTCAGTGTAAAGTGTGAGTGAAGTCATTCCTATGGATTCTATCGCTGGGCTGAGTAGGAGCCATGATGTCATGTTTTATATTTTATTTACTGAGGTCGTTTTAGGTTCTTAGAAGATAGGAGAGAAGGAGAGGAGGTGAGGGGAGAGGAGAGGAGAGGAGAGGAGAGGAGAGGAGAGGAGAGGAGAGGGGAGAGGAGAGGAGAGAAGATGAGGAGATGAGAAGAGAGGGGATAAGGAGAGGAGAGGAGAGGAGGAGAGGGGAGGATAGGAGAGAAGAAGAGAGGAGGAGAGGGGAGAAGAAGAGAGAAGAAAGGAGAGAAGAGAAGAGGAGATGAGAGGAGAGAAGAGGAGACGAGAGGAGAGAGGAGACGAGAGAAGAGAAGAGGAGAAGAGAAGAGGAGAGGAGACGAGAGGAGGAGAGGAGAGGAGAGAAGAGAAGAGGAGAAGAGAAGAGAAGAGGAGAGGAGAAGAGAGTGGAGAAGAGGAGTGAAGAGGAGGAGAGAAGTGTGCATGTGGTTGTAAATGCTGTGAGTCTCAGAGCAGAGAGCGGGAGGAGCATCACTCACAGTAACATGTTCCTCGCAGTGGGTTCCCAAGGTACCTGTTCTCAGAGTCACATCTGGAGAGAGAGAGAGAGAGAGAGAGAGAGAGAGAGAGAGAGAGAGAGAGAGAGAGAGAGAGAGACAGAGAGAGAGAGAGAGAGAGAGAGAGTTTATTAGGATCCCATTAGCTGTTGCATGACAACAACTAGTCTTCCTGGGGTCCACACAAAACATAACACTTTTACAGAACAGTAAATAACAAATTTAAAACAGATTTCCGAAGTAAATTTTCCTTCAAGCATTGACTTTCGTATCTTCCATCATATACCACTTATATTCTGATTTTAATTTCATTGGAAAGAATATAATAATAATAATAATGATAATAAAATAAGAATAAAGTACTTATATCTGCATTTACAGATGCCAGTCTACAATTATCTTAAGGTACAACTACAGGTGATGAGGGCTCGCTCACGTGTGTGTGTGTGTGTGTGTGTGTGTGTGTGTGTGTGTTTGTGTGCTAAATGTGTGCTAAATGTGTGGCCTGCTGTGTCATTAACTTACGATCTTTGGGTTTCTAGATGCCTTTTCAATTGTCTTTTGAAACTTGATTTTGTTTTTTCTTTAGAGATGTGATCTGGCTATTTGTTCCATTCAGTCATGGCTCTATACAGCACTTTTCGCTGCATTGACCCTGTTTTTGCTTCAGGGACTTGATAGCGCCCTCTTGTGGCGTGTCTCGTCTTGTATGTGTGTATTTCAGAGCTGGGTGTTAATTGGCTATATAGACACGTATGATGACTCATCAGCTTGATATTTCTTAAAAAGACCAGGAGTGATACCGTCAGCCTCTCTTGGACTGTCGACCAGGAGAGCTTGACATGCATTTGTTTTTATATTACAACGTGATGCACTGGCTCTGACATGTGCATGTTGTATCATGCACTCTTACTCTCACACACCTACACACATCCAGGCAGACACTCACCAGTACATATTACTCACAGAAATCTGAAGGACTGCAATGGAAATAAGCTGTAAGCGTTCTTGCGTTTTTATCCTTTTGATAATGGTGGGCCTCTATATGTATACTTGTATATATGTTCATTAGTGTGGGTGCCACCCACACTATAGTAATCTATACTCTTTATTATTCTTTATTCCACCGATTTTGCAAACAAAACTCCTGCAGTAGGTGGCAGTAGGTGGCGATATAGTTCAAACATGAAGGCCATTCTCAACCAATCAGAAAAGTTGAATGTGCCAATACACTTCCTGCTAAAAATCAACAATCCACCATCTTTAAATGCCTCGCGTGAGCCATTTAGCCAATGTAGCATTTATCATTCAGCAAAGAAAGTGCAATAAAAGTGCAATAAACAAAACGGATACATTCACTGTGTTCTGCCTCATTTGTTGATGAAACAAAACTAACATCAACACAATTGACCACCAAGAGCGGAGTTTAGTCTCACAAAAAGATCGTTGCCGATTTTGTGAGCTTATGTGCTAACGTGATTGGGATATGCCAGTATAACAGTATAGCATTGTGGCTAGCAGCGAAGTTTGTTAGCTTACATGCTAACGTGATTGGGATATGCCATTATAACAGTATAACATTGTGGCTAGCAGCTTGGTAACGTTAATGCTAGCAGAATGAATGGATGTAAACTTTATTTAACAGATTGCAGAATGGGTACAATACAATACGGCTCAATACAAACAATTGTTAAGGGAATGCAGACTGTTGTAGCTTGGACTGGGCTCCTTATAACAATAACTTGACAACACATGGTAGCCGCAGCTACTTGGGACAGCTCTGCTGTAAACACTGGAAATAACCGTGCAGGTCTCTACTGCGCATGGGCGTTGGGCAGAACGGCTCCGTATCGCGCAGATTACATGGCACCATTGTCGGCGAGTTTTGGCGAGTATCCAAAACGGAAACAGCGTTGCCAGTAGGACAACGCGTTTTCCTGCCAAAACAGCGTTTCTTTTTAACTTGGACAGCAAATGTAATCATTCAGCAACAAAAACGTTGCTGTATCCCCCAGTGTAACCATGGCCTGAGACACACACACACACATCACTCCCTGAGCCACACACACACACACATCACTCTCTGAGCCACACACACATCACTCTCTGAGCCACACACACACACCACTCTCTGAGCCACACACACACAACACTCTCTGAGCCACACACACACACACACACACACACACATCACTCCCTGAGCCACACACACACATCACTCCCTGAGCCACACACACACACACACACACACACACACACACGCACACACACACACTCTACAGGCTTTCATCTCACTGACACTTATCTTCTCACATGAAAATACACATCTAGTACAAACACAATAGCAATAGCTGCTGCACTGTATCTTAATTTAATCTGCACCTGCATGAACATTCTGAACAGACAGACATCCCCCACTCGCCTCCATCTTAATGTGATCTCTCTCTCTCTCTGTCTCTCATATTGCTGCTGCTACTACTACTGCTACTGTAGTGGCCGACTGTCATTCCTCCATGTGCTGACAGGCGTCCACGATGCACCCGCAATTAATTATCTACTCAGTCCCAAAGTTTGTGATGTAAATATGGAATGTCCCAAGTTGCTGCTGTTTACAGGGTTTATTGTTGTCCAAAGGTGAATGATGGTGAATGAAGGGTTAAATCAGAACAGTTGTCAATTGCTCCATTTTTTTATTTTATTTTTATTTATCCTTTATTTATCCAGGAATGTCCCATTGAGATACAAGATCTCTTCTTCCAGGGAGTCCTGACCAGTTCAGTTCCAAACGGTGAGACAGGCAGGAAAAATGTATCCTCATCACAGGTGCATGGGATTACGGTAATTAGCTAGGCTATTTATAGAAGAGGGGCTATAATGGAGGCGGTGAGCCCTCTAGTGTTCAAACATAAATAAGACACTATTCTAAACAAAATAATAATAATATTAATACCAAAACACTCATATGGCCTTTACAGCTACTACTACTACTACTACTACTACTACTACTACTACTACTACTACTACTGCTACTACTACTACTACTGCTACTACTGCTGCTACTACTACTGCTACATTCTATACATCCTTTACACAGGTACATACAGGCAGCTAAGCGCTGTACCTGGCCAGCTGAGAGAGGTTGGTGCGCACGCTGAAGGGAGCAGTAGAATATCAATGTGCTCCTTCTCAACCGTTGCAGGTAAATAAGTCGTTCTCATCACCAGAACACAACGCTGCCCTCATCAATTATTTTCAAAGGCAATCTCATTCTGATGCACGCCTCGCTTCATTACGGCTGTTATTATTCCACTCTCTTAGTGGTGTTGGTGGTGGTGTGTGTGTGGCTTGTGTGCTCTTGTGTGTGTGGTATGTATTTAATATGAAAATATATTTATCCCCTCCACATTGCCTGTGGTGCTTTTTTTCCTATTGCTAGGTTTTTAGTGAGTTTTTCCTTACCTTCGCGTGGGGTATGTTATTTGGACTTCATGGTGTTTTTGTTTTGTTCTTGATTTATTGTGATGTTTCTTCTTGACTTGTTTAAAGAAGACGTGTCCGGCCCATGGGGACATTAACGTGTGTTGTCGGGCCTTAAAGAAGACGTGTCCGGCCCATGGGGACATTAACGTGTGTTGTCGGGCCTTAAAGAAGACGTGTCCGGCCCCATGGGGACATTAACGTGTGTTGTCGGGCCTTAAAGAAGACGTGTCCGGCCCATGGGGACATTAACGTGTGTTGTCGGGCCTTAAAGAAGACGTGTCCGGCCCATGGGGACATTAAGGTGTGTTGTCGGGCCTTAAAGAAGACGTGTCCGGCCCATGGGGACATTAACGTGTGTTGTCGGGCCTTAAAGAAGACGTGTCCGGCCCCATGGGGACATTAACGTGTGTTGTCGGGCCTTAAAGAAGACGTGTCCGGCCCATGGGGACATTAAGGTGTGTTGTCGGGCCTTAAAGAAGACGTGTCCGGCCCCATGGGGACATTAACGTGTGTTGTCGGGCCTTAAAGAAGACGTGTCCGGCCCCATGGGGACATTAACGTGTGTTGTCGGGCCTTAAAGAAGACGTGTCCGGCCCATGGGGACATTAACGTGTGTTGTCGGGCCTTAAAGAAGACGTGTCCGGCCCATGGGGACATTAACGTGTGTTGTCGGGCCTTAAAGAAGACGTGTCCGGCCCATGGGGACATTAACGTGTGTTGTCGGGCCTTAAAGAAGACGTGTCCGGCCCATGGGGACATTAACGTGTGTTGTCGGGCCTTACACATACATTTGATTTGATATTGTCCACACATACACATGCAGGGCGCAATACTGTAGAGCAGAGTGGAACATTTTCCACTCAATCAATTCAGAAGGTCGATTCTTGAAAAACTGGAGAAAGTGTGTGTATGTGGGGGGTCAGTGCCTTGCTCAAGGGTTTTCCCGACAGGAACAGGCACATTAACCCTTTCACTGCCACGCGACAGAAGGTTAACCCTTTACTATCACACAACCGATGGCGATGCTCCATCATTAGCATCATTAGCTCCGCGGTTAAAGCAGGTCCGTTGGCTTGTGCTCAGCTAGAGAACTTTCTGACTCGCATGCAGCGCAACCAACTGCATTAAAAACACAAGCATGAATAAATAACCAAAACTCCCGTCCACACACACCACACACACAGACACACACACACACACACACACACAGACACACACACAGACACACAGACACACACACACAGACACACGCACACACCAACGTGCACGACGTACCACCACACACGGTGCACCAGAGAGGATCTGCAGACACAGGGATTCTCATCTCGCTAAACGGCGTGGGAGGCTCTTTGAGAGTGTATCAAAATGTGTGTGTGTGTGTGTGTGTGTGTGTGTGTGTGTGTGTGTGTGTGTGTGTGTGTGTGTGTGTGTGTGTGTGTGTGTGTGTGTGGTGGTGTTTGGGAATGACCCCTCCCTGTAACTCCAGAAGCATTACGGTATTAAAGCACTAGAGTTCTGCTGGATCAGAGAGTGTGTGTGTGTGTGTGTGTGGTGTGTGTGTGTGTGTGGTGTGTGTGTGTGTGTGTGTGTGTGTGGTGTGTGTGTGTGTGTGTGTGTGTGTGTGTGTGTGTGTGTGTTGGCACCATGGATCAGAGACACTCTCAGCCGCACAAAACCCTGCTGCGTCAGCGCTGCCCGCGGGCGGCGGAGGTCAAGGGTCGCGGGCCTGGCAGAGTAATCCCGCCCCCTCGGCTGAACGTCAGAACATTAGCGGCACTTTACCTCCGACGAGGCGGCAGAAGCGTCCGGGTTCGTTTACAGAGTGCTTTACGTAAAACACATAAAAACACTAAATAAACGCTAAGTGCATTTCAGAGTCGGGAATTATTAGCAGCATTTTAGTTTTGTAGAGTCGAGTAGAGTTTTTAGTTTTTTTAAGTAGAGTCGGGCTGATCTAAGATCTGCCGGCGGTTTATTCCAACTGTGTAGCAGGACTGAACGCTGCTTCACCTGCTGATCCAGGACCTGCTGATGCTACACAAAAAGTCAAGACTTATTTCCATCGTGGTCCTTGGTCTCAGACAGACAAGCGACACAAAACAGGACCACAAATAACAAGTTGACAAACTACATAGACATGAACATTTTAAATGCAGTACAAACTTTTTTTTCATGCATTTTAAAATCTAGTTTTGGACATTGTCAAGGAGCCATGATTTTACTTTTTTCTTAAAATTGTGTCGGCTACTGATGCATTTTAGCTGTGAAGGTGGCAAATTCCAATTTGTGTGTGTGTGTGTGTGTGTGTGTGTGTGTGTGTGTGTGTGTGTGTGTGTGTGTGTGTGTGTGTGTGTGTGTGTGGGGCAGATACTCACAGCTGACACTGGTCTCCTTTAATCCCCTTGGTCGTGCAGAAGCACTTGCCACTCAAGACCTGGCAGACGTTGGCGTGACCGTTACACTTACAGGCTAGAGAGAGAGAGAGAGAGAGAGAGAGAGAGAGAGAGAGAGAGAGACCATTACACTTACAGGCTAGAGAGAGAGAGAGACCATTACACAAGGATTGCAATGCCTCGCTTGAATGAAGTTAACTTTTCACCTGGAAAACGTCAACATTCAGGGTGAATCTAATGTGAGAAATTGGGATTAAAAAAAAAGAAAAAAAAATAGAGTGTGGCTGGTCTGCTGTTCTGCAGCTGGATACTATTGGTTTGTTTTGGCAAAATTCTTCTGCTCTGTGTGACAATAGATAAATGAATGATGATATGCAATTTAAAACCAAAACTAAGGCCTCAGTATGAGTTTAAGACGTGAACATGGCCATGTTTGTTGAATAAAAAAATAAAAAAAAGTAAAAAATTTAATTAAATAAAAATAATTCCCGGTTATTTAAAAAAAAAAAATCCGATCCCGATCTTCGGAAAATCAAGTGATCGGATCGGGACATCCCTACTACCTACTATGCTATTATGTCTCTACTACTACATACTATGCTACTATGTCTCTACTACTACCTACTATGATATTATGTCTCTACTACCTACTATGATACTATGTCTCTACTACTACCTAGGGCTGGGCGATATGGCCTAAATATGATATCACGATATTTTCTGACCTTTCGGCGATACACGATACGCATCACGATGTTTTTCTTTTTTTCCCCAAAATTCATTATGAGGCTTACCAAGACAGTATTTGAGTTTGCAAGCTAACATTAAAGACAAAATAAAATACCCATGCATTTAGCATTTTTATATTATATATTAGATTTAGATTATTGGATTATTAGATTATATATTGCATATATTTAGCAATGAGATATTATATGATTTAGATATGAAATATGATGAATTGAAAATGGGGGACCCTGATGTAAACAAGACTAAAGTCTTTCTCTGGTCTGCATCCTCCAGTCCGCTGTTGACTGTTGTTGTATTGAGCTGTACTGTATTGTACCCATGCTGCAATCTTTTAATAACGTTCTCATTCATTCAGTCGGCAAACAGAATCATTTTGATTGACAGTCGCGTCTGCCAATTACGTCACATCGCTTGCACCCGCCCTGCTGTTCTTAGCACCAATCGGAAAGCGCGTATTTATTTTTTACTTCCGCCATTGGAGAGCTCAATGACAATAACAATGGCAGCTCGCCGCGGCCGACGTTTAGCTTTTAGCTCCGCAGAAGGACTAAACGACTGGAGGCATAATGATTCTACTGCAACGGATGTTATAATAAAAGCCTTTCCATACATCTGTCTGATTGGAAACTTTATTAACAGACCGCAGAATGGGCACAACTGAGTCAGCACGGGCTGAGATATGAACGAGCTTGCTATATCTAGGTCGACCTCGGTCGGCACTATGTAAATACGCTGATGTTATTGAAAGTGTAACTATATAGAGACCTCTGAACAGGTCATGCATTATTATTATTATAACGTTAATGCCACAAAACGAATGCCTTTGTTATCATAAGTAGTCACTTTTGATGCAGTAGTGTGTGTGGGGCGGCGCTGTTCAAAAGTGTCAACGTGTGGACCAGATTGACGTGACACAAGCCTCTTGGGCAAAACATCACGATATCCACGATACGTTTAAAAAGTGTATCGTTAATGAACTGTACCCGATATTTATATAATATCGTCATATCGCCCAGCCCTACTACTACCTACTATGATATTATGTCTCTACTACTACCTACTATGATATTATGTCTCTACTACTACATACTATGATACTATGTCTCTACTACTACCTACTATGATACTATGTCTCTACTACTACATACTATGATACTATGTCTCTACTACTACATACTATGATACTATGTCTCTACTACTACATACTATGATATTATGTCTCTACTACTACCTACTATGATACTATGTCTCTACTACTACCTACTATGATATTATGTCTCTACTACTACCTACTATGATATTATGTCTCTACTACTACCTACTATGATATTATGTCTCTACTACTACATACTATGATACTATGTCTCTACTACTACATACTATGATACTATGTCTCTACTACTACATACTATGATATTATGTCTCTACTACTACATACTATGATACTATGTCTCTACTACTACCTACTATGATATTATGTCTCTACTACTACCTACTATGATATTGTCTCTACTACTACCTACTATGATATTATGTCTCTACTACTACATACTATGATACTATGTCTCTACTACTACATACTATGATACTATGTCTCTACTACTACATACTATGATACTATGTCTCTACTACTACATACTATGATACTATGTCTCTACTACTACATACTATGATATTATGTCTCTACTACTACATACTATGATATTATGTCTCTACTACTACATACTATGATATTATGTCTCTACTACTACATACTATGATACTATGTCTCTACTACTACATACTATGATATTATGTCTCTACTACTACATACTATGATATTATGTCTCTACTACTACATACTATGATATTATGTCTCTACTACTACATACTATGATATTATGTCTCTACTACTACCTACTATGATATTATGTCTCTACTACTACATACTATGATATTATGTCTCTACTACTACCTACTATGATATTATGTCTCTACTACTACCTACTATGATATTATGTCTCTACTACTACCTACTATGATATTATGTCTCTACTACTACCTACTATGATATTATGTCTCTACTACTACATACTATGATATTATGTCTCTACTACATACTATGATATTATGTCTCTACTACATACTATGATATTATGTCTCTACTACTACATACTATGCTAAATATGTGACATCACTCTCATTATCTCTTGGTTATTGGAGCATGCTTGGCTCCGCCCACTCTTACCTTGGCACCTGCCCCCGTTGGTAGGGTCTCCGTGGTAACCGGCCATGCAGGTCTGGCAGTGCGGCCCGGTGGTGAGGTTGCGACACTGTTCACACACGCTGCCGTTCACACACGTGCTGTGCCCGTTGCACTGGCAGGCTGCGGAGGAGACGGGAGTTAGTGGGTTAGGGTTAGGGTTAGAGCTAGGCTAGCTGGTCCATATCCGCTTCCAGTCATTAGTGCTGAGCTAGGCTGGTCCATATCCGCTTCCAGTCATTAGTGCTGAGCTAGGCTAGCTGGTCCATATCCACTTCCAGTCATTAGTGCTGAGCTAGGCTAGCTGGTCCATATCCACTTCCAGTCATTAGTGCTGAGCTAGGCTAGCTGGTCCATATCCACTTCCAGTCATTAGTGCTGAGCTAGGCTAGCTGGTCCATATCCGCTTCCAGTCATTAGTGCTGAGCAGTGATGTACCCGAACGCGTTCAATGAACGATCGTTCATGAACGCGTTCGTATTTTGGGCGAACGTGAACTGAACGTACTGTA
>NW_028173901.1:532817-596043 GCF_963971535.1 Notolepis coatsorum | reverse complement strand
GACTGGTTCTGGTCCCACTGACAGTTGAGGTTCAGGGAGCAGCTCTTACAGTTCGCCAGTTTACTGCAAACCTGCTCGTTCCTCACCACGCACTGAGTGAAGTTCCTCACGTTCTAGAAGAGGAGAGGAGAGGAGAGGAGAGGAGAGGAGAGGAGAGGAGAGGAGAGAGAGGAGAGAGGGAGTGAGAGCGAGAGGAGGAGAGAGAGAGGAGAGAGGAGAGGAGAGGAGAGGAGGGGAGAGGAGAGGAGAGAGGAGGAGAGGGAGGAGAGAGAGAGAGAGAGAGAGGAGGAGAGGAAGGAGAGGTGAGAGAGGAAGGGAGAGGGAGAGAGAGAGAGAGGAGGAGAGGAGGAGAGGAGAGGAGAGTGAGAGGAGAGGAGAGGAGAGAGGAGAGGAGAGGAGAGGAGAGGAGAGGAGAGGAGAGAGGAAGAGAGGGGAGAGAGAGAGGTAGGAGAGGAGAGGAGAGGACAGGAGAGAGAGAGGGGAGAGGGGAGAGATGATAGGAGAGGAGAGGAGAGGAGGAGAGAGGAGAGGAGGAGAGGAGAGGAGAGGAAGAGAGGAGAGAGGAAGATGAGGAGAGGAGAGGAGAGGAGAGAGGAGAGAGAGGGGGAGAGGGGAGGAGATGATAGGAGAGGATGAGAGAGAGAGAGAGGAGAGAGGAGGAGGAGAGGAGAGAGGAGAGGAGAGAGAGAGGAGAGAGGAAGAGAGGAGATGAGAGGAGAGAGAGGACGAGAGAGGAGAGGAGAGAGAGAGGAGAGGAGAGGAGAGGAGAAGAGAGGAGAGAGGAGAGGAGAGGAGAGGAGAGGAGGAGAAGAGAGAGGAGAGAGGAGGAGATGAGAGAGGAGAGGAGAGGAAAAGGAAGAGAGGAGAGGAGAGGAGAGGAAGAGAGAGGAGAGAGGAGAGGAAGTTAACAATTTGCATTAACTTGGTGTAAAGCAACACACAGTCACTTAGACATTAATATTAATAGGGTTAGGGTTTATATTAATAGAAAGTAGAATCACAAAGTAAAGTAAAAATAAGTACAAAGGAGTAAATCGGGGGTAAAAGCAGAGGGAGGCGGGAGCTGCTAAGGAAGGCTGCCACTTCACACATCATATACAGTATAAATATTATACTATATCAAATGTAAATAACAAAACGGCTATGTACAGTTTTAGCAGTGCTGTAAAATGCAGAGAAACTGTATCATGTTCTACCAGCCAGAGTGAAGAACATTATGCAGTGTTTCTCCTGACAGGGGGGGGGGCTTCTACCTCCAGCCACTGATCACTGCAGCAAGAGCGCTGCTCATATTATCAACAGATGCCTGCAATCACTGTGTGTGTGTGTGTGTGTGTGTGTGTGTGTGTGTGTGTGTGTGTGTGTGTGTGTGTGTACGTGTGTGTGTGTGTGTGTGTACGTGTGTGTGTGTGTGTGTACGTGTGTGTGTGTGTGTGTATGTGTGTGTTGTTGAATCCTGCGGTGAGTGAATAAACATGCACATGAAAGTGAGTGAGTGAGTAAGTGTGTTTGTGAGAGAAAGAGAGAGAGAGAGAGAGAGGGGGGGGGGATGTGAAACGCGGCAGTACGGTGGCGCCCTCTGGCGGCAGACTCACAGAGGTGCAGTTGCTGGAGGCCGAGAGCACTTCTTGTCGTCGCACCACTGGCAGCCGTTAGTGTTGGAGGTGCAGCTGGAGCAGTCAGAGAACCTGTAACACCTCTCATCCACTGTGACTGGGGGGGGGGGGGGGGGGAGGAGGGGGGGGGAGAGAGAGAGAGGGGGGGGGAGAGGGGGGGGGGGAGAGAGAGAGATGGGGGGGGAGAGAGGGGGGAGAGACTTTCAACACACATATCTCTATACTATACTGATCTGTTTTTTTTTTTTTAAACTTTGACCATTCCGCTGGTTCTTTTTGCGTTTATCGCTTTTTCTCTGGTCAAGAATGACCGACAGAAACAGGTTGAATGGGGGTACAGATGGGGGGAAGACACTCTGAGAAAGTTACGGCTTTGTCCGGGAATCGAACTTGCTACCCCAGATCCGTGACGAGCACGGTTGTCCCCGGCGCCGAAATAGCGCTCGAGGTACGCGGTGAGCTACTGGAGCTCCCCCTGTTTTGTTTGTTTTAACACTGGCTTTGGCAATGTAAAAGTACGTTTACCATGTCAATAAAGACCCTTTTAATTGATGAGAGAGAGAGAGTAGTAGCAGTAGTAGTAGTAGTAGTAGTAGTAGTACTATAAGTAATAGTAGTAGTAGTAGTAGTAGTAGTAGTAGTAGTAGTAGTAGTAGTAGTACTATAAGTAATAGTAGTAGTAGTAGTAGTAGTAGTACTAGAAATAATAGTAGTAGTAGTTGTAGTGGCCGCTTGTCGCTCCCCAATGAATCCACAAGCGTCCACGATGCACCCGCAATTAATTATCTACGCAAGTCCCAAAGTTTGTGATGTAAATATGGAATGTCCCAAGTTGCTGCTGTTTACAGGGTTTATTGTTGTCCAAAGGTGAATGATGGTGAATGAAGGGTTAAATCAGAACAGTTGTCAATTGCTCATTGTCAGTTCCAAACGGTGAGACAGGTATGAAAAATGTATCCTCATCACAGGTGCATGGATTACGGTAATTAGCTAGGCTATTTATAGAAGAGGGGCTATAATGGAGGCGGTGAGCCCTCTAGTGTTCAAACATAAATAAGACACTATTCTAAACAAAATAATAATAATATTAATAACCAAAACACTCATATGGCCTTTACAGTAGTAATAGGTTAAAGGCCAAGTTGAAGAGGGGGGTTTTGAGCAGTGTTTTGAATGAGTCCAGAGTTGGGCGGTGCGGAGTTCTGCGGGCAGGGAGTTCCAGAGGGTGGGAGCTGCCACACTGAGTTCTGCAGGGAGGGAGTTCCAGAGGGTGGGAGCTGCCACACTGAAAGCTCTGTCCCCGAAGGTCCACAGTCTGGTTCAGGGGATGGAGAGCTGACCAGTGTCTGAGGATCGCAGGGACTGTGACTGAGTGTGGGGGTTTAACCCTATGAGTCGTGAGTCGTGGTTTAACCCTATGAGTCGTGGTTTAACCCTGAGTCGTGGTTTAACCCTATGAGTCGTGGTTTAACCCTGTGAGTCGTGGTTTAACCCTGTGAGTCGTGGTTTAACCCTGTGAGTCGTGGTTTAACCCTATGAGTCGTGGTTTAACCCTATGAGTCGTGGTTTAACCCTATGAGTCGTGGATGGTGGTTTAACCCTATGAGTCGTGGTTTAACCCTGTGAGTCGTGGTTTAACCCTATGAGTCTTGGTTTAACCCTGTGAGTCGTGGTTTAACCCTATGAGTGGTGGTTTCCATCCTTACCAGCTTTAGCAGGACAGAAGGGGGCGGGGCCGAGGCTGCTGTTAGCCATGCGGGGCTCCCAGGGGACACAGCGGCCCCCCCTCCAGGTGCATCGGACCCCCGGCCCGGCCCCCTCACAGCCCCCCTCTGCAGAGAAGGCCTGGCAGCTGGGCGGGCGGTAGACCAGCACGTCGTTCAGGAGCACGCTGGAGAACCCCCCGAAGATATACATGGACCTGGCAGGGAGAGAGGAGAGGAGACACGTCACGCTGCAGGTTCTTATATTCACAATTCATTATATTATATTATATTTCTGCTTATTTTTCTCCAACTAAAAAACATCTGGAGCTCAAGAGACATTTACATCACAACCAAGATCAGGGTCTTTAACACCAACGTGAAGTCAGTCCTACTCTGTGGCGCTGAGACCTGGAGGACCACCGTCACCACAACCAATAAACTACAAGTTTTCCTAAACACCCGTCTGCGCCGAGGCCTCCAGATCCGCTGGCCCAACACCATCAGCAACAAAGACCTGCAACGGCGTTGGAGATGGACTGGCCATACACTCCGTAAACCATCCCTGAGCATCACAAGACAGTCTCTCAGGTGGAACCCCCAAGGGGAAAGAAAGAGCGCCACCTGGCGCCGAGCCTTGGAAGATGATGCCAAGAACACGGGACACACCTGGGGCCAGCTGGAGAGGTTGGCTCAGGACCGGGATGCTTGGAGAACCCTTGTTCACGGACTAAGTAAGCTTATTTTTTTATTTACTATAATTGTATTGCTTATATTTATGTCTTCTACTATTGCCCTGCCCATACCTGTACCCCCCCTCTCCCCTCCCCATGTTGCTATGACGCCCGAATTTCGCCAAGGGGATAAATAAAGGAATGTATCTTATCTTATCAAACAATATTATTGTTTGATAATACTCCCTCCCTGCCTCCCTCCTCTTCCTCACACAGTTCTATCTACATGACTCATCCATAACCCTAACCCTACATGACTCATCCATTCCTATCCATCTATGTCAACGGTCCACTTAGTTGACTCCCTGTATAAATACCATTAGCTCTCCATCCTAGAGAGATCCAGGGATCCTCTGAGTCTCTCTCTTCTGCTGTAACCTGACGCTATTATAATCAGGTATTATAGTCAGGTATTATAATCAGGTATATATATTATTATTATTATTATATATAACACCACTCACCAACAGCAGAACAGGAGGTATATATATGACACCACTCACCAACAGCAGAACAGGAGGTCTATATATGACACCACTCACCCGTTGCTGACCACAGCAGAGTGGCCGAAGCGGTTGACGTCTTTGTGCAGGTCTGGTTTGAGCAACACCTTCCATTCATCACAGGCTGGAGGAGAGGAGAGGAGAGCAGGAGAGGAGAGGAGAGCAGAGCAGAGGAGAGGAGAGACAAGGAGAGGAGAGGAGATGAGAGGAGAGGAGAGACAAGGAGATCAGAGGAGAGGAGAGGAGAGCAGAGGAGGAGAGGAGAGGAGAGGAGAGGAGAGAGCAGGAGAGGAGAGACAAGGAGAGGAGAGGAGATGAGAGGAGAGGAGAGGAGAGGAGAGGAGAGGAGAGGAGAGGAGAGGAGAGGAGAGGAGAGGAGAGGAGAGGAGAGGAGAGGAGAGGAGAGGAGGAGAGGAGAGGAGAGGAGAGGAGAGGAGAGGAGAGGAGAGGAGAGGAGGGGAGAGGAGAGGAGAGCAGGAGAGGAGAGGAGAGGAGAGGAGAGGAGAGAGCAGGAGAGGAGAGACAAGGAGAGGAGAGGAGATGAGAGGAGAGGAGAGCAGGAGAGGAGAGACAAAGAGAGGAGAGGAGAGGAGAGCAGGAGAGGAGAGACAAGGAGAGGAGAGGAGAGGAGAGGAGAGACAAGGAGAGGAGAGGAGAGGAGAGCAGAGGAGGAGAGGAGAGCAGAGCAGGAGAGCAGAGGAGAGACAAGGAGAGGAGAGGAGAGACGAGAGGAGAGGGAGGAGAGCAGAGGAGGAGAGGAGAGGAGAGCAGAGCAGGAGAGCAGAGGAGAGACAAGGAGAGGAGAGGAGAGACAAGGAGAGGAGAGACGAGAGGAGAGGGAGGAGAGGAGAGGAGGAGAGAGGAGAGCAGAGGAGGAGAGGAGAGCAGAGCAGGAGAGCAGAGGAGAGACAAGGAGAGGAGAGACAAGGAGAGGAGAGACGAGAGGAGAGGAGAGCAGAGCAGGAGAGCAGAGGAGAGACAAGGAGAGCAGAGGATAGCAGAGAGAGAGACAAGGAGAGGAGAGGAGAGCAGGAGGAGGAGAGACAAGGAGAGGAGAGGAGCAGGAGAGGAGAGGAGAGACAAAGAGAGGAGAGGGAGACAAGGAGAGGAGAGGAGAGACAAGGAGAGGAGAGACGAGAGGAGAGGGAGGAGAGGAGAGGAGAGCAGGAGAGCAGAGGAGAGACAAGGAGAGGAGAGACGAGAGGAGAGGGAGGAGAGGAGAGGAGAGGAGAGGAAAGGAGAGGAGAGGAGAGGAGAGGAGAGGAGAGCAGGAGAGCAGAGGAGAGACAAGGAGAGGAGAGGAGAGACAAGGAGAGGAGAGACAAGGAGAGGAGAGGAGAGACAAGGAGAGGAGAGGAGAGACAAGGAGAGGAGAGGGAGGAGAGCAGAGGAGAGACAAGGAGAGGAGAGGAGAGCAGGAGAGACAAAGAGAGGAGAGGAGAGGAGGAGAGACAATGAGAGGAGAGGAGAGGAGAGACAATGAGAGGAGAGGAGAGGAGAGACAAGGAGAGGAGAGGGAGGATAGCAGAGGAGAGACAAGGAGAGGAGAGGAGAGACAAGGAGAGGAGAGACAAGGAGAGGAGAGGGAGGAGAGCAGAGGAGAGACAAGGAGAGGAGATGAGAGGAGAGCAGGAGAGACAAGGAGAGGAGAGGAGAGGAGAGGAGGAGAGACAATGAGAGGAGAGGAGAGACAATGAGAGGAGGAGAGGAGAGACAAGGAGAGGAGAGCAGAGGAGAGACAAGGAGAGACAAGGAGAGACAAGGAGAGGAGAGACAAGGAGAGGAGAGGAGAGACAATGAGAGGAGAGGAGAGCAGGAGAGGAGAGACAAGGAGAGGAGAGCAGAGAGGAGAGACAAGGAGGAGAGAGACAAGGAAAGGAGGAGAGGAGAGGAGAGACAAGGAGAGGAGAAGAGAGGAGAGGTGAGGAGAGGAGAAGAGAGAGGTGAGGAGAGGAGAAGAGAGAGGTGAGGAGAGGAGAAGAGAGGTGAGGAGAGGAGAGACAAGGAGGAGAGACAAGGAGGAGAGAAGAGAAGTCATGGGGAGAAGAGAGGAGAGAAGAGGAAAGAAGAGGAGAGAACGGGATAGTAACATGATGCAGTCTGTAAGTCTGAGGCCAGTGAGATAGTGTCGTCTTTCTTGCTAACAGTCCAGAGTGGGCTCTCCATCAGAACACTAACACATGGATCTCCATCAGAACACTAACACAGGGCTGACCTTCGAAGCTTTTTTTGGTCGTTGAAGCTTCTGGGCCCAAGATTCAATTTTAATTCTAAGCTTCGACAATAATAAAAAAGATATTTTCTTATGTTGTGGGACTTGTACAGCACTTTGGTCAACTTTGTTGTTGTTAAATGTGCTCTATAAATAAAGTGGATTGATTGGATTGGATTAATACATTAAATTAATAATGAGTCGGGAGCTGGGCGGCTGCGCTCCGTTACACAGCCAACGACTTTACATTACATCATTATGTTGCAACATTCGTCTATAAAGCAAACAATTATATAAATATGTATATGTAGTTAATAGAGACAAAGGCAGAATTCGACTTAATTAAGCACGTTTTATTAAGACATGTGTGTGTCTGGGTGGGGAGTCTCGGGACACACTGCTGACTGGGTGTCTTATCAAACTAAAAATACTAGCGGCTGGGTGGCGCAGCGGAGATTGCGCTCGTCACCAATGCGAGAGACTCCGGTCTCGAATCCAGGTGAAAGCATTGCCTCCGGCTTGGACCAGCCGTCATACTAACTCGTTTGGCTGAGTTAGGGGGAGGGAAGTCGAGGGTGGTAATCTGGCGTTGTGGACAGCGACTCCTACAGGTCGGTCAGGGCGCCTGCTCAGCAAAACACAGGAAGTGGTGAAGGCAGCGTGACCTCCCACGCGTTACGCTTCACCAATGAGAGTCCTCGCTGCCAGGTGAGAAGAGAGCCGCTGGCTGTCTCCACATGTGTCGGAGGAAGCATGTGGTTGACCTCAGGGCTCCCTTGACTGACCAGTAGGGGGAACATGCACACAACGACCAGGTAGGGGAGGGGGGAATTGGCACAACGACTAAATTGGGACGGGAGGAAAAAGCACAGAAAAATCTGGTGGAGAAAAAGAGGATTACATTTTTTTTAAATAAAATCAAAAAATCTAAATACTATAGAGAATTGTCAGTGCTGTAAAGGTTAATCCCTTTTAAATCTTAGACAAACTAAACACTTTGCTTTTATGAAATATTGTAAGCCGTCATTTGAGGCTTTATAAAAGCAGCAAGTTGTATTCAACACAGAGGAGTTAATGTGCTTGTTGTAGTTAACGAAGAGAGGCGGAGTTAATGAGGCGTATGACCTCCGCTGCATTGGAGGTGCAAGAATTTGATTTGGATTGCAAAAAAAACAAAAAAATTATAATTTTTTTAATATTCAAACAAATAATCGTTCAAATCCCATGCCCATTGAACAAAGCTTCGAAGTATTTAAGACAGCCCTAAGTGGACTTCTATCAGAATACCCTAACACAGTGTTGTATAAATCATCACCTTCACTAGATAGATACAGAGAGGTGACTGACAGGTGTCAATCACAAAGCCAGTGGACCTACCGATGTCGTAGGCCAGGAAGTCGGCGGAGAAGCACTTGGCCCCGTTGCTAAGCGACGTGTCGTTGTGCGTGTTGCCACCGAAGAACAGCAGCGTTCCGCTGAGCAGCGCGGCTGAGTGCATGTAGCGCGGGAGCCCGCTCTCCCTCAGCACCGTCCTGTAATAATCATAATCATAATAATAATAATAAACATGTAGCGCAGGAGCCCGCTCTCCCTCAGCACCGTCCTGTAATCATAATAATCATAATAATAAACATGTAGCGCGGGAGCCCGCTCTCCCTCAGCACCGTCCTGTAATCATAATCATAATAATAAACTTTATGTGTAGAGCACCTTTCATACAGGAACTGCAGCTCAAAGTGCTTCACAACAGAAAAAAGAGGCATAAAATGAGCACATAAAGTGCAGACATATAAAATCACAGTTTTTCACATTAGGATCTAACGTCCCAACAGGCCACCTTGTTTATGGTTTGATTCAGTTTTAAATAGACAATAATAAAAGGAGCAAGATAAGAGTAAAATAGTGCAATAGTGCAGTGCAATAAAATTGTAGAATAGAATAGATTAAAAGAATATATATATTTTACAGTGCAATAAAATAGTTCTGGATTACTGTTCAACAGTTCAAAGCCGTCCCAAACCTTTGTTCGGTATCCATAGTTCAAAACATGACAGTCTTCTCTTCTGCCCGACACCACAATGCACATTTTAAGGCAAGCCATATCAGATTATTATTTTCTCACAGTAGTGTGTATATATATATATGTGTGTGTGTGTGTTTGGCTAAAGTGGATAGAAAACACAGTACTGTGCAAAAGTCTTAGGCACCCAATAGTTTTTATATAAATTGTCTTAGATGTAAATAATTTTTTTTATTAGTGTGTCAGTAGACTACTCTTATTACATTTTCATTTAATTATTTTTTAAAGCATCTTCAAGGTTTAATAATGCAAACATATTTTGCAGGGACTTATTATAATCATCATATTGGCGTGACTGTATGCATCAAAGGGTTAAATCAAGCATTTTTAAGTGCTTTAGAGGAAATGTCAAAATATCGCGATATATATCGTGATATGGCCAAAAAATATCACGATATCATTTAGAGGCCGTATCGCCCAGCCCTAGTTCAGCGGAGATGTACAACATCTGTTACATCTGTAACACATCATCACAGGTGAGACCAGACCACTGTCCCTCAGTCCTGTAACACATCATCACAGGTGAGACCAGACCACTGTCCCTCAGTCCTGTAACACAGCATCACAGGTGAGACCAGACCACTGTCCCTCAGTCCTGTAACACATCGTCACAGGTGAGACCAGACCACTGTCCCTCAGTCCTGTAACACATCGTCACAGGTGAGACCAGACCACTGTCCCTCAGTCCTGTAACACATCATCACAGGTGAGACCAGACCACTGTCCCTCAGTCCTGTAACACATCATCACAGGTGAGACCAGACCACTGTCCCTCAGTCCTGTAACACAGCATCACAGGTGAGACCAGACCACTGTCCCTCAGTCCTGTAACACAGCATCACAGGTGAGACCAGACCACTGTCCCTCAGTCCTGTAACACAGCATCACAGGTGAGACCAGACCGCTGTCCCTCAGTCCTGTAACACATCATCACAGGTGAGACCAGACCACTGTCCCTCAGTCCTGTAACACATCATCACAGGTGAGACCAGACCACTGTCCCTCAGTCCTGTAACACAGCATCACAGGTGAGACCAGACCACTGTCCCTCAGTCCTGTAACACATCATCACAGGTGAGACCAGACCACTGTCCCTCAGTCCTGTAACACATCACAGGTGAGACCAGACCACTGTCCCTCAGTCCTGTAACACATCATCACAGGTGAGACCAGACCACTGTCTCTCAGTCCTGTAACACAGCATCACAGGTGAGACCAGACCACTGTCCCTCAGTCCTGTAACACATCATCACAGGTGAGACCAGACCACTGTCCCTCAGTCCTGTAACACAGCATCACAGGTGAGACCAGACCACTGTCCCTCAGTCCTGTAACACATCATCACAGGTGAGACCAGACCACTGTCCCTCAGTCCTGTAACAGCATCACAGGTGAGACCAGACCACTGTCCCTCAGTCCTGTAACACAGCATCACAGGTGAGACCAGACCACTGTCCCTCAGTCCTGTAACACAGCATCACAGGTGAGACCAGACCACTGTCCCTCAGTCCTGTAACACATCATCACAGGTGAGACCAGACCACTGTCCCTCAGTCCTGTAACACAGCATCACAGGTGAGACCAGACCACTGTCCCTCAGTCCTGTAACACATCATCACAGGTGAGACCAGACCACTGTCCCTCAGTCCTGTAACACAGCATCACAGGGGAGACCAGACCACTGTCCCTCAGTCCTGTAACACAGCATCGCTCTCTCAACTTTGAGTTTCTTTACAAAGTTCAGTTTTGAATTACAACAGAACAGAGTTCTTAAAATTACAGTGTATAGGAAGTAGTGAGATAAAATTTGCATAGAACCGACAGGAAGTGTATAAGTAGGCATAAGATAAGTGCAGGTAAAGTAAATTAGTGTCAGGATGTCCCTGATGTTTAATTTAAATGCCTGAGCAGAGAGACAGGTTTTAAACTGTCTTTTGAAGATGTCTAGCGAGTCGGCTTCCCTGATGTTTTTGGGTAGTTTGTTCCACAGTTTTGGGGCATAGTTGATAAAGGCTGCATCACCGATCCTCTTTCAACAGAGGTGTGTGTGTGTGTGTGTCTCACCAGGTGTGTGTGTGTGTGTGTCTCACCAGGTGTGTGTGTGTGTGTGTGTGTGTCTCACCAGGTGTGTGTCTCCACACAGTAGCGGTACAGGTCGTCCACCAGGTGTGTGTGTGTGTGTGTGTGTGTGTGTGTGTGTGTGTGTGTGTGTGTGTCTCACCAGGTGTGTGTCTCCACACAGTAGCGGTACAGGTCGTCCACCAGGCCGTACTTGTTGGCGGGTAGCGCCTTGTAGCCTCCGTGGACGAACACGCTGCCGCTGGCCACGTCGTAGGTGCTGCTGTGCCCGTAGCCGCCCTGCACCACCGCCCCGCGGGTCTCCGGGACCGACCACGTGCTGGACCCTGGGGGGGGGGGGACACACACATCAGTTCTGAGTCTAACGACTCTCCGAGAAACGAAGAGGGACAAAGAGGAGGAGTTTTCCAAGAGGAGGAGTTTTCCTGGAGTTCTCCGCCGAGGGATCCACCGATCCACCCAGTGCTAAGTACACCATAATCCTATATTTCCCTCCCACTCTGCTATTTCTCTACTTCCTCCCTGCCACTCTTGACAAGACAATGTGTCTCATACCTATATCCACAATCTGCTCCTCTAGAACAGATTCAACCCACCCACGGCAGTTTGCTAGCAACCCGGCTAATCTATCCTACCCTCCTACAGCCACTAATACACCTATCACAGTACGGGGAGGCTTATGGAACTGTCGATCAGCAGTCAAGAAAGCTGACTTCATTACTGCCTACGCCCATAGTCTAAATCTGCAGCTTCTGGCTCTAACTGAGACCTGGATAACCCCCAATAACTCATCAACACCTGCAGCATTATCTACAAACTATAACTTCACTCACACACCTCGACCTTCCAGACGGGGTGGAGGCACTAGCCTCATGACATCTCCTTCATGGGCTACAAACCTAACGCAACTCCCAGAACTGTCACTCTCCTCCCTCGAATATCATGCAGTATCTGTCTCTAATCCTTTCAATCTCTTTCAATTGTTACACATTGTTACACCCTCCAGGTCCCCTCGATCACTTCACAGATGAGCTGGACATGCTTCTAAGCTCCTTACCGGAAGATGGTACCCCTCTCCTTCTATTGGGCGACTTCAACCTGCCTGACTCATCTCAGTCAGTCATAGTAGTCTCCCTCCTACAATCGTTTGACCTGTCTCCCACTGGTTAGGGTCAGGGGTCAGGTGACTCACTCAGGTCGTACTCCTGCACGTTGCTGATGTAGCTGTAGATGGGCGAGTACCCGAACAGGACCACCATGACCGCTTCGCCGCTGGCCAGCAGGGCGCAGTGGGCAGAGTGGCCCTCCACGGCGTACACCCCCCCGGCCCCGGAGGCCCCGCCCCTCCGCTGCCACGTCCGGCTGGGCACGTTGAACACCCACAGCTCGTCCGTCACGTTGCCCCCCGCCTCCAACTTCCCCCCGAACATGTAGATGTCGTCCTGCAGCGAGGAAGAGGAGGAAGAGGAGGAGGAGAGGAGGAGGAAGAGGAGAGGAGGAGGAGGAGGAGAGGAGGAGGAAGAGGAGAGGAGGAGGAGGAGGAGAGGAGGAGGAAGAGGAGAGGAGGAGGAGGAGGAGAGGAGGAGGAGGAGGAGAGGAGAGGAGAAGGAGAGGAGGAGGAGAGGAGGAGGAGGAGGAGAAGAAGAGAGGAGGAGGAGAGGAGGAGGAAGAGGAGAGGAGGAGGAGAAGGAGAAGAAGAGAGGAGGAGGAGAGGAGGAGAGGAGGAGGAGGAGAGGAGAAGATGAGGAGGAAAAGAGGAGGGGAGGAAGAGGAGGAGAGGAGGAGGAAGAGGAGAGGAGGAGGAGGAGAGGAGGAGGAAGAGGAGAGGAGGAGGAGGAGGAGAAGAAGAGAGGAGGAGGAGAGGAGGAGGAGGAGAGGAGAAGATGAGGAGGAGAAGAGGAGGGGAGGAAGAGGAGGAGAGGAGAAGAGGAGGAGGACGAGGAGAGGAGGAGGAGAAGAGGAGGAGAAGAGGAGGAGAAGAGGAGAGGAGGAAGAGGAGAGGAGAAGGAGGAGGAGGAGGAGGAGAAGAGGAGAGGAGGAGAGGAGAAGGAGGAGGAGGAGAAGAGGAGGAGGAGAAGAGGAGAGGAGGAAGAGGAGGAGAAGAGGAGAGGAGGAAGAGGAGGAAGAGGAGAAAGAGGAGGAGGAGAAGAGGAGAGGAGGAGGAGAAGAGGAGGAGAGGAGGAGAAGAGGAGGAAGAGGAGGAAGAGGAGAAGAGGAGGAGGAAGAAGACATTGTGTCTGATGTGGTACAAAACATCTCACCATCTAGTGCAGCAATGTACAAACATACTAGAGTGCTACCAGAGTGGTTTGGTTTTACCAACGATGTCTTTGCTAACATCCCAAATACACCGGACGTTGTTTTTGTCGACACCAGCCACAGGGAGGTGCTGGTCATAGAAGTGGGCTGTACCTTTGACCTGTACATGGACCAGGCCTTCCAGGACAAGTATATCAAATACCAACCACTGCTCAGTGTGATGGCCGACCTTGGGTACAGGTGTAGATATAGTGTACTTGTATTCGGAAGTCTTGGCCATGTATACAAATGCACCATGACCGGTCTGAGAATTGCTGCAATGTCTAAAAGAAAAGCCAAACAAATTGCCAAATATTGCTCCTTCTCAGCTATTATTGGCTTAGCCGCGTGGAGAAGGAGGTGCTATGTGTCCCTTAAGTGTTCAGTGCTGCTTGGCCCCGATACATGTGATGCCCTGTTTATGTAATATAATTTGTCTAACCAAATAAAGTATTCAAATGTGTGTGTGTCTGTGTGTGCCTGTGTGTATGTGTGTGTGTGTGTGTGTCTATGTGTGTGTGTGTCTGTGTGTGTGTCTGTGTCCGTGTGTGTCTGTGTGTGTGTGTGTCTGTGCGTGTGTGTGTCTGTGTGTGTGTCTGTGTGTGTGTGTGTGTGTGTGTGTGTGTGTGTGTGCGTGTGTCTGTGTGTGTGTCTGTGTGTGTGTGTGTGTGTGTCTGTGTGTGTGTGTGCGTGTGTCTGTGTGTGTGTCTGTGTGTGTGCGTGTGTCTGTGTGTGTGTGTGTGTGTCTGTGTGTGTGTGTGTGTGTGTGTGTGTGTGTGTGTCTGTGTGTGTGTGTGTGTGTCTGTGTGTGTGTGTGTGTGTGTGTGTGTCTGTGTGTGTGTGTGTGTGTGTGTGTGTGTGTGTGTGTGTGTGTCTGTGTGTGTGTGTGTGTGTGTGTGTATGTCTGTGTCTGTGTGTGTGTGTGTGTGTGTGTGTGTGTGTGTGTGTGTGTGTGTGTGTGTGTGCGTGTGTCTGTGTGTGTGTGTCTGTGTGTGTGTGTGTGTTACCTGGTAGGTGGTGAGGGAGTGCCCGTAGCGAGGCAGGGGGCCACTGTTGATGGGCACCGTGCTCCAGACGCCGCTCTCCAGGTTGTAGCTGAAGAAGAGGAGCAGCATCATCATCATCATCACCATCATCATCATCATCACAGTAATACTGACCACACAGGAGGCAGAGCAGCACGACACACATCCTCACGACACACATCCTCACGACACACATCCTCACGACACACATCCTCACTCGCTCCACACGGCTCTCTGCTCCGCTGGCCGCGCAGAAAACAACCACTTGAATACAAAAACATTTCATATATTTCAGATTATTTCATCTCCCGACAGCCGGAGTGTAATACCTGCGCAAATAGTAAGACTTTTTAATACCATTTAAGGCCTTAAATAGATAATTATGAATTTAATACTTTTTATGCTCTGTAGATATTGAATATGAAGCTATGATGCTCTGTAGATATTGAATATGAAGCTATGATGCTCTGTAGATATTGAATATGAAGCTATGATGCTCTGTAGATATTGAATATGAAGCTATGATGCTCTGTAGATATTGAATATGAAACTATGATGCTCTGTAGATATTGAATATGAAACAGCTATGATGCTCTGTAGATATTGAATATGAAGCAGCTATGATGCTCTGTAGATATTGAATATGAAGCAGCTATGATGCTCTGTAGATATTGAATATGAAGCAGCTATGATGCTCTGTAGATATTGAATATGAAGCTATGATGCTCTGTAGATATTGAATATGAAACAGCTATGATGCTCTGTAGATATTGAATATGAAACAGCTATGATGCTGTAGATATTGAATATGAAGCAGCTATGATGCTCTGTAGATATTGAATATGAAGCAGCTATGATGCTCTGTAGATATTGAATATGAAGCTATGATGCTCTGTAGATATTGAATATGAAACAGCTATGATGCTCTGTAGATATTGAATATGAAGCAGCTATGATGCTCTGTAGATATTGAATATGAAGCTATGCTGCTCTGTAGATATTGAATATGAAGCTATGATGCTCTGTAGATATTGAATATGAAGCTATGATGCTCTGTAGATATTGAATATGAAACAGCTATGATGCTCTGTAGATATTGAATATGAAGCTATGATGCTCTGTAGATATTGAATATGAAACAGCTATGATGCTCTGTAGATATTGAATATGAAACAGCTATGATGCTCTGTAGATATTGAATATGAAGCAGCTATGATGCTCTGTAGATATTGAATATGAAGCTATGATGCTCTGTAGATATTGAATATGAAGCAGCTATGATGCTCTGTAGATATTGAATATGAAACAGCTATGATGCTCTGTAGATATTGAATATGAAGCAGCTATGATGCTCTGTAGATATTGAATATGAAACAGCTATGATGCTCTGTAGATATTGAATATGAAGCAGCTATGATGCTCTGTAGATATTGAATATGAAACTATGATGCTCTGTAGATATTGAATATGAAGCAGCTATGATGCTCTGTAGATATTGAATATGAAGCAGCTATGATGCTCTGTAGATATTGAATATGAAACAGCTATGATGCTCTGTAGATATTGAATATGAAGCTATGATGCTCAGTAGATATTGAATATGAAACAGCTATGATGCTCTGTAGATATTGAATATGAAGCAGCTATGATGCTCTGTAGATATTGAATATGAAGCAGCTATGATGCTCTGTAGATATTGAATATGAAGCAGCTATGATGCTCTGTAGATATTGAATATGAAACAGCTATGATGCTCTGTAGATATTGAATATGAAGCTATGATGCTCTGTAGATATTGAATATGAAGCTATGATGCTCTGTAGATATTGAATATGAAACAGCTATGATGCTCTGTAGATATTGAATATGAAGCTATGATGCTCTGTAGATATTGAATATGAAGCTATGATGCTCTGTAGATATTGAATATGAAGCAGCTATGATGCTCTGTAGATATTGAATATGAAACAGCTATGATGCTCTGTAGATATTGAATATGAAACAGCTATGATGCTCTGTAGATATTGAATATGAAACTATGATGCTCTGTAGATATTGAATATGAAACAGCTATGATGCTCTGTAGATATTGAATATGAAGCAGCTATGATGCTCTGTAGATATTGAATATGAAACAGCTATGATGCTCTGTAGATATTGAATATGAAACAGCTATGATGCTCTGTAGATATTGAATATGAAGCAGCTATGATGCTCTGTAGATATTGAATATGAAGCAGCTATGATGCTCTGTAGATATTGAATATGAAGCTATGATGCTCTGTAGATATTGAATATGAAGCTATGATGCTCTGTAGATATTGAATATGAAACAGCTATGATGCTCTGTAGATATTGAATATGAAGCTATGATGCTCTGTAGATATTGAATATGAAGCTATGATGCTCTGTAGATATTGAATATGAAGCAGCTATGATGCTCTGTAGATATTGAATATGAAACAGCTATGATGCTCTGTAGATATTGAATATGAAACAGCTATGATGCTCTGTAGATATTGAATATGAAACTATGATGCTCTGTAGATATTGAATATGAAACAGCTATGATGCTCTGTAGATATTGAATATGAAGCAGCTATGATGCTCTGTAGATATTGAATATGAAACAGCTATGATGCTCTGTAGATATTGAATATGAAACAGCTATGATGCTCTGTAGATATTGAATATGAAGCAGCTATGATGCTCTGTAGATATTGAATATGAAGCAGCTATGATGCTGTAGATATTGAATATGAAGCTATGATGCTCTGTAGATATTGAATATGAAACAGCTATGATGCTCTGTAGATATTGAATATGAAGCAGCTATGATGCTGTAGATATTGAATATGAAGCAGCTATGATGCTCTGTAGATATTGAATATGAAGCAGCTATGATGCTCTGTAGATATTGAATATGAAGCAGCTATGATGCTGTAGATATTGAATATGAAGCAGCTATGATGCTCTGTAGATATTGAATATGAAGCAGCTATGATGCTCTGTAGATATTGAATATGAAGCAGCTATGATGCTCTGTAGATATTGAATATGAAGCAGCTATGATGCTCTGTAGATATTGAATATGAAGCAGCTATGATGCTCTGTAGATATTGAATATGAAACAGCTATGATGCTCTGTAGATATTGAATATGAAGCTATGATGCTCTGTAGATATTGAATATGAAACAGCTATGATGCTCTGTAGATATTGAATATGAAGCAGCTATGATGCTCTGTAGATATTGAATATGAAGCAGCTATGATGCTGTAGATATTGAATATGAAGCTATGATGCTCTGTAGATATTGAATATGAAACAGCTATGATGCTCTGTAGATATTGAATATGAAGCAGCTATGATGCTCTGTAGATATTGAATATGAAGCAGCTATGATGCTCTGTAGATATTGAATATGAAACAGCTATGATGCTCTGTAGATATTGAATATGAAGCTATGATGCTCTGTAGATATTGAATATGAAACAGCTATGATGCTCTGTAGATATTGAATATGAAACAGCTATGATGCTCTGTAGATATTGAATATGAAACAGCTATGATGCTCTGTAGATATTGAATATGAAGCAGCTATGATGCTCTGTAGATATTGAATATGAAACAGCTATGATGCTCTGTAGATATTGAATATGAAGCAGCTATGATGCTCTGTAGATATTGAATATGAAACTATGATGCTCTGTAGATATTGAATATGAAACAGCTATGATGCTCTGTAGATATTGAATATGAAACAGCTATGATGCTCTGTAGATATTGAATATGAAGCAGCTATGATGCTGTAGATATTGAATATGAAGCTATGATGCTCTGTAGATATTGAATATGAAACAGCTATGATGCTCTGTAGATATTGAATATGAAGCAGCTATGATGCTCTGTAGATATTGAATATGAAGCAGCTATGATGCTGTAGATATTGAATATGAAGCAGCTATGATGCTCTGTAGATATTGAATATGAAGCAGCTATGATGCTCTGTAGATATTGAATATGAAGCAGCTATGATGCTCTGTAGATATTGAATATGAAGCTATGATGCTCTGTAGATATTGAATATGAAGCAGCTATGATGCTGTAGATATTGAATATGAAACAGCTATGATGCTCTGTAGATATTGAATATGAAACAGCTATGATGCTCTGTAGATATTGAATATGAAGCTATGATGCTCTGTAGATATTGAATATGAAACAGCTATGATGCTCTGTAGATATTGAATATGAAACAGCTATGATGCTCTGTAGATATTGAATATGAAGCAGCTATGATGCTCTGTAGATATTGAATATGAAACAGCTATGATGCTCTGTAGATATTGAATATGAAGCTATGATGCTCTGTAGATATTGAATATGAAGCAGCTATGATGCTCTGTAGATATTGAATATGAAACAGCTATGATGCTCTGTAGATATTGAATATGAAACAGCTATGATGCTCTGTAGATATTGAATATGAAGCAGCTATGATGCTCTGTAGATATTGAATATGAAACAGCTATGATGCTCTGTAGATATTGAATATGAAGCTATGATGCTCTGTAGATATTGAATATGAAGCAGCTATGATGCTCTGTAGATATTGAATATGAAGAAGCTATGATGCTCTGTAGATATTGAATATGAAACAGCTATGATGCTCTGTAGATATTGAATATGAAACAGCTATGATGCTCTGTAGATATTGAATATGAAACAGCTATGATGCTCTGTAGATATTGAATATGAAGCAGCTATGATGCTCTGTAGATATTGAATATGAAGCTATGATGCTCTGTAGATATTGAATATGAAACAGCTATGATGGTCTGTAGATATTGAATATGAAGCAGCTATGATGCTCTATAGATATTGAATATGAAGCTATGATGCTCTGTAGATATTGAATATGAAACAGCTATGATGCTCTGTAGATATTGAATATGAAACAGCTATGATGCTCTGTAGATATTGAATATGAAGCAGCTATGATGCTCTGTAGATATTGAATATGAAGCTATGATGCTCTGTAGATATTGAATATGAAACAGCTATGATGGTCTGTAGATATTGAATATGAAGCAGCTATGATGCTCTATAGATATTGAATATGAAGCTATGATGCTCTGTAGATATTGAATATGAAACAGCTATGATGGTCTGTAGATATTGAATATGAAGCAGCTATGATGCTCTGTAGATATTGAATATGAAGCTATGATGCTCTGTAGATATTGAATATGAAACTATGATGCTCTGTAGATATTGAATATGAAACAGCTATGATGCTCTGTAGATATTGAATATGAAACAGCTATGATGCTCTGTAGATATTGAATATGAAGCAGCTATGATGCTCTGTAGATATTGAATATGAAACAGCTATGATGCTCTGTAGATATTGAATATGAAGCTATGATGCTCTGTAGATATTGAATATGAAGCTATGATGCTCTGTAGATATTGAATATGAAGCTATGATGCTCTGTAGATATTGAATATGAAGCTATGATGCTCTGTAGATATTGAATATGAAGCTATGATGCTCTGTAGATATTGAATATGAAGCAGCTATGATGCTCTGTAGATATTGAATATGAAACAGCTATGATGCTCTGTAGATATTGAATATGAAGCTATGATGCTCTGTAGATATTGAATATGAAGCTATGATGCTCTGTAGATATTGAATATGAAACAGCTATGATGCTCTGTAGATATTGAATATGAAGCAGCTATGATGCTCTGTAGATATTGAATATGAAGCTATGATGCTCTGTAGATATTGAATATGAAGCTATGATGCTCTGTAGATATTGAATATGAAGCAGCTATGATGCTCTGTAGATATTGAATATGAAGCTATGATGCTCTGTAGATATTGAATATGAAACAGCTATGATGCTCTGTAGATATTGAATATGAAACAGCTGATGCTCTGTAGATATTGAATATGAAACAGCTGATGCTCTGTAGATATTGAATATGAAGCAGCTATGATGCTCTGTAGATATTGAATATGAAACAGCTATGATGCTCTGTAGATATTGAATATGAAGCTATGATGCTGTAGATATTGAATATGAAGCTATGATGCTCTGTAGATATTGAATATGAAACAGCTATGATGCTCTGTAGATATTGAATATGAAACAGCTATGATGCTCTGTAGATATTGAATATGAAGCTATGATGCTCTGTAGATATTGAATATGAAACAGCTATGATGCTCTGTAGATATTGAATATGAAACAGCTATGATGCTCTGTAGATATTGAATATGAAACAGCTATGATGCTCTGTAGATATTGAATATGAAGCTATGATGCTCTGTAGATATTGAATATGAAGCTATGATGCTCTGTAGATATTGAATATGAAACAGCTATGATGCTCTGTAGATATTGAATATGAAGCTATGGTGCTCTGTAGATATTGAATATGAAACAGCTATGATGCTCTGTAGATATTGAATATGAAGCTATGATGCTCTGTAGATATTGAATATGAAGCTATGATGCTCTGTAGATATTGAATATGAAGCTATGATGCTCTGTAGATATTGAATATGAAGCTATGATGCTCTGTAGATATTGAATATGAAACTATGATGCTCTGTAGATATTGAATATGAAACAGCTATGATGCTCTGTAGATATTGAATATGAAACAGCTATGATGCTCTGTAGATATTGAATATGAAACAGCTATGATGCTCTGTAGATATTGAATATGAAACAGCTATGATGCTCTGTAGATATTGAATATGAAGCTATGATGCTCTGTAGATATTGAATATGAAGCTATGATGCTCTGTAGATATTGAATATGAAGCAGCTATGATGCTCTGTAGATATTGAATATGAAACAGCTATGATGCTCTGTAGATATTGAATATGAAGCTATGATGCTCTGTAGATATTGAATATGAAGCTGTGATGCTCTGTAGATATTGAATATGAAGCAGCTATGATGCTCTGTAGATATTGAATATGAAACAGCTATGATGCTGTAGATATTGAATATGAAGCTATGATGCTCTGTAGATATTGAATATGAAGCTATGATGCTCTGTAGATATTGAATATGAAGCTATGATGCTCTGTAGATATTGAATATGAAGCTATGATGCTCTGTAGATATTGAATATGAAGCTATGATGCTCTGTAGATATTGAATATGAAGCTATGATGCTCTGTAGATATTGAATATGAAGCTATGATGCTCTGTAGATATTGAATATGAAGCTATGCTGCTCTGTAGATATTGAATATGAAACAGCTATGATGCTCTGTAGATATTGAATATGAAGCTATGATGCTCTGTAGATATTGAATATGAAGCTATGATGCTCTGTAGATATTGAATATGAAACAGCTATGATGCTCTGTAGATATTGAATATGAAACAGCTATGATGCTCTGTAGATATTGAATATGAAACTATGATGCTCTGTAGATATTGAATATGAAGCTAAAGGTAAAGCTCAACAATAAGACTGGTATCTGAACATACAGTCGTACTGCACACATGATATGTAACAGAATATATAAAGAGAAGTCCATCTTGATAACGAGGACGACTTACAACAATAACAAATATTATGAAGTCGCTGGTAAATTACTGACAACAAATGTTTTTTTTGTGATACTTAGATTTCCCACTTAGAGCGGCTTCATGAGCCACCGAGCCCTTAGTTACCACGGCAACCACCCCCGGTGCCATTCAGTGCATCAGTTATTGATTGAAGAAGTGTGTTTTTAGTGGACGGGGACAGATTGGTAGAGATGTTCCGATACCATTGTTTCCTTTCCGATCCGATTCCGATACCCGAGATTTGGGTATCGGCCGATACCGAGTACTGATCCGATACCAGTGCATACATTTTTTTTTAAATATATTATATGAATTATAAAACTTTTTTTATTTTTATTTTTTACATATACTGTTTTACATATACTGTTTTTTTTTGTAATAACTAGAAAGTAATGGTATTTATTCAACAACAGGTGATTGTATAGATTCGTATCATTAATTGACAACTGTGCTCAATGAGTTAGGGCATTTGGCATGTTGTATGGCAAAACACATCATGGGAATACTATGACTAGCTTGTGGTGATTAGACAAAATTCACCCACGGAACTGTTGTTGGGACATCCGGGTTGTACAGTAGGTGGCGGTATGCGCCTCTCTGTGGTTGCGACCCGCCATTAACCCCCATAGAAGAAGAAGAAGTTGTTGGGACATTGTACGTTGGACTATCCTGAAGGCACCGGTTCAGTTAACGTTAGCTAGTAACGAGTGTATGTTGTGAATTTCGATGCCTAATAAATATTCAACATTCTCTTTTGAGACTCCGCCTCAGACTCTTATCCTTTGGCACTTGGAACTTGCTGTACTTTGCTTGCAGGTCTGCAGCCATTATTGCTGGATTATGAATAGCCTCAACTTTAACCATGGTACCGTTATCAAGCTAGGCTAGCTGACCTAGCTCGTCTTCCCCGCAAGGTTTTCACATTGACATTTGATAACGTTAGTCAGCTACTTGTAAGTAGTCATAGCTACTTGGCTTGAATACGATTCACCGTGGGTGCATTATTGTTGATGGACGGACAGTGTCAGGTCCTGGAGAAAGGACAGGCCATCATCTGATTTGATGTAACGTTAAAGCAGATGTTGTTCCAACTAGCTAGCTCTTCAGCTAATGCTAATAGGTTAGGTTTAGGTTTACTTTATTTGTTCAAGGGGGACAGTGTACATTAATAAAACATTTTACAAATGTAAATGCACCCAATTTTAGCCAAAAGGCTAATTTCCATTGGCAGTCCCCCTGCCAGAAGGTACAGGCTAAAAGGGTTAGCAATAAAAACAGTAATACTAAATAACTAATAACAATAAAACTAATAACACCAGAAAGCGAAACACACCCAAGCTCCCCGTCACACCGCTCTGTCTGGGACAATGGCATTTAAGAAAGTGTATCTGCTGTTAAAATGACAAACAGCATTGACACTTTAATTCACGGTAAATTAAAAACACGTTCATTTTATAATCCTCACTCTCTGCAGGAGATAAATGACGTCATGGGATCAAAGGCTAGACTTGACGGGTACTCGCCGATACCAGCATTTTAGGCAGTATCGGGGGCATTTCCGATACTGGTATCGGTATCGGAACAACTCTAGTTTGGGCCCTAACCCTTTGTTTGATTGTTTTAAGTAATACTGTGCACGAGCATTACACTAGAGGTTCCAGTAGTGGGTTTAGTAATACTGTGCACGAGCATTACACAGGGATTAAAGCAAAAAAAATCTCCTGACTGAATTTTTTTTCAGGCCAAGTCATATTCTTATTTTAACCTCCACTGTATTTCTTTTTAATAGCGTTGGTGTTTTAAGGGAGCCTACTTGTTTCGGTTTCGTCGATAATCCAATGTACAGTTACCCCCCCACCCCGCCTACCCAACCCTTCCCTCCCCAACCTCCTCCAATGTACAGTTTCTTCGTCAAATGTATATGCTCTCTTTTTTAGACTCTTATTGTATCACAAACAATACTGTATTTGTAAATCTGGTACGTCATAAATGTATAGATGTAGCAGTATTATCTATCTGTATGTCATGTATGTCATATATGTTATGATGAATTGAAAATGGGGGACCCTGATGTAAAGAGGAAAGTCTTTCTCTGGTCTGCAACCCCTTGACAATTGTGTGTATTGAGCCGTACTGTATTGTACCCATTCTGCAATCTGTTATAACAATCAATCAATATTTAACCGATTGCAGAATGGGTACAGTACAGTACGGCTCAATACACACAATTGTTAAGGGGATGCAGACCAGAGAAAGACTTTCGTCTTGTTTACATCAGGGTCCCCCATTTTCAATTCATAGTGACATTTATGACATGCATGACATTGACACATCATGACATTTATGGCATAGGGACATACTACAGGTATATAGTACCGTTACATTTGTGACATATACGATATGCAAATATACAGTAATGTTACCCATAGATCCTGACAGAGATTATACATATGATGGGGAGGAGACTGTACATTAGGAGGGGGTGGGTGGGTGGGAGAAAATATACAGTACTGTTACCCATAGATCCTAACAGAGATTATATACATATGGGGAGGAGACTGTACATTAGGAGGGGGTGGGTGGGAGAGAAATATACAGTACTGTTACCCATAGATCCTAAGAGAGATTATATGCATATGATGGGGAGGAGACTGTACATTAGGAGGGGGTGGTAGAAAAAAGATACATACGGTGGGGAGAGAATATATACGGTGGGGAGGAGACTGTCTACAGATACACCTGTGTGATGTTGCTACGGAGTTAAGCTAATAAACGTATACTCACAACCACAGCAGGGGACTCACTTACTGTGAAGTAACACGACAATGACAAACGTGTTGTTTCTGTTTTTCTTTTTGACATCGTTGCGGCACACGGAACAAGTTAACTCACCACTACAGCCCCCAGTAGCGCTGCCTAGCCAGTCTCTTCAAACGTCCTCTCCTCTCGAAACTTTTTGTTAGGTGGTCCCGCTGATCCTTTTCATCTGAGAAACCCGCGGTGGGTTCTCTTTTTAGTGGCCGGCTTACTCCTTCCATTTAACCGACGCTATTAAGCGTCGGTTTAGCTAACGTTAGCTAATCGGTATATAGCAGCGAGTGCAAGCAGCGTGGTGGCTGTGACGTTGGTAAACAAGCAGTTGACTCGTGAGGCTGCAAAAAAGGCGACTCGTAAAACCAAAACACACCGCAGTTTTTAATTATTTTACATGACTATTTTGTTACCCTGCCATGTGGCGGACAAACTTCTCAGACCTCGCAATTGTAACTCGCCCAATAGCCTGCAGCTGCAACCGCGGAGCGAGCCTCCGGAGTGAGCAGCGTAATCCTGTCTCTCGAGTCGCTGAGTGATGATGACTGCTTGGCGCTTTGGAAAAAAAAGCCCTTTTCCATATTTGGCGCCTCTGATTGGCTCAATTTAGTTTCAATCTGTATGCATCTACAAATCATATTATACCAGGTAGCCAATTCCGTCAGACTGCGAATCAAATGGACGGATCTCCCCAATCAAATTGACGGAAATCCGTCTGGAGACGGAACGCTTTAATGCATGATTACACTAGAGGTTCCAGTAGTGGGCAGCTTGAATAGCTAGGTCCTAAAACCAACGCTTTAAGGAGATCTTTTATTTTTAGAGCATTAACTCTGTGGAATGGCCTGCCTCGGAACCTCTGCTGCATTTACAGTAGATTCACTTTTTAAAAGAATCTTAAATTGTATTTAACACTGTAAAGTATTTTGTTAACACACAATTGTTAGTTTCATTATGCATTGTGTGTGGAGTACTGAATTTTAATAATTTTGTTTTGCAATAATAATTGTTTTTGTATGTTTTTTTGTGTGTGGACCCCAGGAAGACTAGCTGGTTGCCATGGCACCAGCTAATGGGGATCCCTAATAAATCAAAATCAAATCAAACCAAACCAAACCCTGAGCCCGCAGCAGGTCTTACTTGAGGATCATCTGGAAGGAGCTGTAGTTGAAGGTGTATCCGCCCACGACCCACATCACCTTCTCCTGGACCACGGCCCGGTGGGAGGCCCGCGCCAGGGAGGTGCCGAAGGGCTTCACGCTGGGCAGCACCCAGAAGGACTCTGTGGACGGGACCGTGAGCGAGCAGTCTGGACCTGGGAGGACGGGCAGAGCGGAGACCGCTTTAAATAATAATAATGATACACTGTATTTGTATAAATCGTAAATGATAAAGCGCTTCACAAGTTGTTCCTCACATTCACCCGCTCACTCACACACTCACACACTCACACACCGACACCGGAGGCGACCACGCAAGGTGCCGACCTGCTCATCGGGAGCAGTTAGGGGTCAAGTGTCTTGCTCAAGGACACATCGACACGCTGCGTGGGAGGAGTGGGAATTGAACCGGGAACCTTCCGACTAGCAGATGACCGCTCTACCTCCTGAGTAGAGCACCTTTCAGTCAAGAATTGCAGCTCAAAGTGCTTCACGGCAGTAAAAAAAAAAGACGGGCATGAAACGAGCACAAAATAGACGACAGCTAAATAAAATCAAGGCAAGGCAGATACAACATTAAATCACATAATAGACATTTAGATGTTTAGAGCCGCCAGAGGTCTGTCTCTATACTCCACCTCTCCCCCGTTCACGGCAGGAAGTATTCAATCACCAGCATGGCATTTATCCAATTAGGTGCTACATGGCTGCTTTTTTTTTTTTTATATAGCGCTTTTATCCAAAGCGCTTTACAATTTGTTCCTCACATTTGACCCATTCACTCACACATTCACACACCGACGGCGGAGGCGACCATGCAAGGTGCCAACCTGCTCATCGGGAGCAATTAGGGGTTAAGTGTCTTGCTCAAGGACACATCGACACGCTGCCCGGAAGGAGCTGGAATCGAACCGGGAACCTCCGGATTGCCAGACGACTGCTCTACCTCCTGAGCCACTGTCGCCCCATATATAACATTCAGCCACTAGGTGTCGCACTAGAGCCCCAGCCTGGTTCCACGTGGGGGAATGAGGAGCAGGGAGGAGACGCATGGATCGCCTAAACAGTGATGTCATCATCAGAGACCTAGGTTCAGGGGGGGGGGGGGGGGGGGGGGGGGCTGGAGGGGACAGGTCCCCCTCAAAAGATAGAGCTGATGTGAAAAACAACCCGCTCCCCAAAGAGGTAAAAAAGCAAGGGGGTCAAAACATGTATATCGCCTTCTTACCTGTAACTATATATATCTATAATAATACAGGAGAATAAATATTTGAAAGCAATGGTCTCAGAGTCTTACTGCATAATATTCATAATATAATGCGGCTGCAACAGATACTAACTGAAACTAGAACATTTGATCACATCATCATCACACCCCTTCTGACTTTAACCCTTTCACTGCCACACGACAGAAGGTTAACCCTTTACTATCACACAACCGACGGCGATGCTCCATCATTAGCATCATTAGCTCCGCATCCGTTGTGTGATAGTAAAGGGCTAACCTTCTGTCGTGTGGCAGTGAAAGGGTTAACCGGCTGTCGTGTGGCAGTGAAAGGGTTAAAGTGCTACCCGGGGGGCGCAGTTTGTTGGGCGAGTCTAGCGGTCCACCCGATCACATTGAAACGCGTCCAAAGCCCCTCGATGCTTGATGTGTTGTGCTGCGTTATGTTGGCGACACGATACTGGAAATCACGATCAGACAATCTGAATATTCTTTTTGGGGTACCTCCTAGTGGAGGTAAGGACTATATGACGGGGTACCTCCTAGTGAAGGTAAGGACTATATGTTTTTGGGGTACCTCCTAGTGGAGGTAAGGACTATATGACGGGGTACCTCCTAGTGAAGGTAAGGACTATATGTTTTTGGGGTACCTCCTAGGGAAGGTAAGGACTATATGTTTTTGGGGTACCTCCTAGTGAAGGTAAGGACTATATGTTTTTGGGGTACCTCCTAGTGAAGGTAAGGACTATATGTTTTTGGGGTACCTCCTAGTGAAGGTACGGACTATATGACGGGGTACCTCCTAGTGAAGGTAAGGACTATATGTTTTTGGGGTACCTCCTAGTGGAGGTACGGACTATATGTTTTTGGGGTCCCTCCTAGTGGAGGTAAGGACTATATGTTTTTGGGGTACCTCCTAGTGGAGGTAAGGACTATATGTTTTTGGGGTACCTCCTAGTGGAGGTACGGACTATATGTTTTTGGGGTCCCTCCTAGTGGAGGTAAGGACTATATGTTTTTGGGGTACCTCCTAGTGGAGGTAAGGACTATATGTTTTTGGGGTACCTCCTAGTGAAGGTAAGGACTATATGACGGGGTACCTCCTAGTGGAGGTAAGGACTATATGTTTTTGGGGTACCTCCTAGTGAAGGTAAGGACTATATGACGGGGTACCTCCTAGTGAAGGTAAGGACTATATGTTTTTGGGGTACCTCCTAGGGAAGGTAAGGACTATATGTTTTTGGGGTACCTCCTAGTGGAGGTAAGGACTATATGTTTTTGGGGTACCTCCTAGTGGAGGTAAGGACTATATGACGGGGTACCTCCTAGTGAAGGTAAGGACTATATGTTTTTGGGGTACCTCCTAGTGAAGGTAAGGACTATATGTTTTTGGGGTACCTCCTAGTGAAGGTACGGACTATATGACGGGGTACCTCCTAGTGAAGGTAAGGACTATATGTTTTTGGGGTACCTCCTAGTGGAGGTACGGACTATATGTTTTTGGGGTCCCTCCTAGTGGAGGTAAGGACTATATGTTTTTGGGGTACCTCCTAGTGGAGGTAAGGACTATATGTTTTTGGGGTACCTCCTAGTGGAGGTACGGACTATATGTTTTTGGGGTCCCTCCTAGTGGAGGTAAGGACTATATGTTTTTGGGGTACCTCCTAGTGGAGGTAAGGACTATATGTTTTTGGGGTACCTCCTAGTGAAGGTAAGGACTATATGACGGGGTACCTCCTAGTGGAGGTAAGGACTATATGTTTTTGGGGTACCTCCTAGTGAAGGTAAGGACTATATGACGGGGTACCTCCTAGTGAAGGTAAGGACTATATGTTTTTGGGGTACCTCCTAGGGAAGGTAAGGACTATATGTTTTTGGGGTACCTCCTAGTGGAGGTAAGGACTATATGTTTTTGGGGTACCTCCTAGTGGAGGTAAGGACTATATGACGGGGTACCTCCTAGTGAAGGTAAGGACTATATGTTTTTGGGGTACCTCCTAGTGAAGGTAAGGACTATATGTTTTTGGGGTACCTCCTAGTGAAGGTAAGGACTATATGTTTTTGGGGTACCTCCTAGGGAAGGTAAGGACTATATGTTTTTGGGGTACCTCCTAGTGGAGGTAAGGACTCACTGATTCTTGAGAGTTGGGACAAAACATGTCCTACATAGAAAAGTCTAATTTATATAAAAAATTAAGAAATTCATAATGAGTGATATACTCACAAAGTTACATCTAAAGGTATTGTATATACTGATGTTTTGTTTTAGCACATATATTTGTTTTTTGGGGGATATTTGTTTAAATGTATAATCTGTGGTTAGAAGCTCCCATGTTAATTATCTTGTCCTCAGCAAGGGGTTACATTATTAACCAGCCCAAAAAAGCTTGAAAGACCTCTCCACTTGTGAAAACATACATATCAAATCAAAGATAAGGGTTATACATGTATAAAACAATGCATGCCATGAAACTCAAATAATATTGCCCATAGAAATCTACCTATCAAAGTTGTGTCCTCAGTTTATGTCAACTCTGTCAGACCTTTTCATAAACCTAATTAAATCAGGCAATAGCATGGCTAGCTCTATCCCTGAGGACCCCTTTTCCTTCCCCTGAATGTGGTGAATGAAACACTACCACACATGGTCTGGTAAGTTTTACACTTTTTGATATTTTAGACAAACAATGTCAATATTCCGATGGTCACAGCTGGAACATGTCAACACCGTCTCTCCGTTATTATACTTTTAAAAAAACAATAGTGGATTGAATTCAAGTGTTTCAGTGAGATTATTAAGACAGCTAGCAACTGCCAAAAAACTAGCTAGCTGCAGTGCACAATACAGGCTTGGAGGGAAAATGTGTGCCCTTTTGTCAACTCCGTCAGACGTCAACTCCATCAGATTGTGTGTCTGACAGAGTTGACGTGTAAACTGATGGAGTTGACAAATCCATCAATAACCTCATAATATGCTATTATTATACTATTTTTGAACATGGTAAAGGATTTAAATGTTATTTCAGAGTTTTATCTGCACAGAAGTGTGCATATAATAGCATGCATCAGAGCATGGCCAGGCTGTGGTCTGCTTATTGAATAATTGTCTTACTTTCCCAGCACATGTGTTAATAAATAAATATAAATATATCACTTGTCTACGTTGATTGATTGATTGATGTAAAATATGGTGCAGTGTGTAGTTTTCACTACCAAACATCTACACTCTTGCCTCTTATAGAGCGGGGAAGGAGTTCCATGTTGCCCTTTCATATCCCAGAAGAGATACAAGACAGAAGAAAACAGTTATTCTTGTTATTATACTGTTTACTTAGATCATCAGAGCAGAGGGGCACGGTGGTAAACTGTGGATATTTGTTAGGTTTTAGTGAGTTTTTCCTTACCTTCGCGTGGGGTATGTCTGGGAGTGCTTGCATTATTTCATTTATTTGCATTTATTTTAAATTGGTTGGACCTTATGGTGTTCTTGTTCTGTTCTTGACTTATTGTTATGTTTCTTCTTGACTTGTTTAAAGAAGACGTGGGGACATTAACGTGTGTTGTCGGGCCTTACAAATAAATTTGATTTGATTTCATCTTAATATCTTTATAATAATTCTTAATATAGGACTGGTTCATGCACGTCTAGATTGCTGCATCATCCTTTCTCTGACTTTCCATCCATAGTGTAATACATTATGGTATGGAGTGATCAACAGGATAATTCTTTGCTAGTCAGTTGTCACAATCTTATCAGTTGTAATTAAGGCTGTCAAAGTTAACACGGTATTAACGCGTTATCGCCCGATTCTATTAACGCCACTATTTTTTTTAACTCACGATTAACTTTTAAGATTATTATTATTTTTTTATTACTAGACTTCACTCAGGTGTATTATTGATGCTCTCATTGATGCTATGTTTGTTTCTGAAGTGTGTGTGTGTGTGTGTGAGATATATATAGAGAGAGAGGGGGGTGAGAGAGATGAGGAAGGGGCAAGAGAGAAAGAGAGCTGGGAGAGTGTGAGTGTGTGAGAGAGAGAGAGAGGGGGGGTGTGTGATTACTCAGCCCTTGTGTGGGTGAATGTAACAAGTTCCTAACGTTTTCTTTCCCCTATTATTTCATGCACACTTTATTCATTGTTTTAAATTATTATTTTCTTTTAAAGTTATTTTGTGCATCACTCTGTTTTGAATTTGATGCAAATTTGCAATGCATGAGGGTCATCCTTTTGTGTTAAATGGCTGCATAAAGCAAGCATTTGTTGACTCATGTTGATAAGATTATTAAAACTTGGAACTTGAAAAATATCTGTTTAAGGTAGATAAAAAAAGATATGTTAAAAGAAATGCGATTAATTCATGATTAATCGCGAGTTAACTATGGACAATCATGCGATTAATCACGATTATATATTTTAATCGATTGACAGCACTAGTTGTAATATACCCTAGGATTATTGGAATGAATGTCTTTGAATTTTCTCCCACTGCTTCCACTGAACATGGATGTTGTCTGCACAAGCCAGTGTGAAGATGTTTGCGTCAATCAATCAATCATGTTTAGTAAATAGACACCTGATTTTATAGTCTTATTCTAATACATTTTCATGACTTTTGTATTATAGGAAAGCATGGCTAGACAGAAATTGTCAGTTGAGGAGCGAAGGAGAAGAAATAGAGAGTACCAATGAAAGAGAAGAGAAGAATTACACAGTGACGAAGAGAGCAAACATGTCATGCAAGAGCAGGAAAGACAAAGGTGGAAAACAAGATGGGAGACAGGGCACAGAGGTATCGGAGAAAATATTGGAGAGGTCCAGAAAAGGTGCAGATAGAAAAGGTCCTGTGAAGGTGCGGTGCTGGAGGCACTCATTAAGTGTCTAGGTATAGTCCCTTTTGAGCCATGTCTTCAGATGGCGAATGGAATGGCAGATGGCACTTCTGCAAAATGACAGGGAGAGACAGCGAAAGACAAACAATTTCAAGCATAACCTGCGCTTGAAGATGGACAGTGGAAAAAGAGGAAGGGTCGAGCAGAGAGGGAAAGAGAGAAAAATACATACTGCTTACTGCTTGTATTTCACAGAACAGTCAGATGGAAATGACTGGAAATGAAATGTTTCAACAGTGGAAAAAAGAGGAAGGGTGGGGCAGAGAGGGAGGGAGAGAAAAATACATACTGCTGACTGCTTGTATTTCACAGAACAGTCAGATGGGAATTACTGGAAATTAAATGTTTCAACACTTCAACAGTGAAAAAAAGAGGAAGCATGGAGCAGAGACGGGACGCCCTAAATGTTGCCGCTAAATGTGGCAACATTGACCAAATGTTTTCTTGCACCACGGGACCACCAGGTTAGTCAGTGATAAAAATAAACATGCTAGCTAGCTAACATAGCTAATGTTACCATGCATCATCATCATCCCCTGTCATTTTTTCCCCCCATAAATCTTTTATTCAACTTCAGTCCTGATCATAACCATTTAAATTTTTCTTGTAATGTCAGATTAAAAATGAAATACTCGAACTTTTCTGATTTCTGAGTTGTTAAGTCTGACATTACAAAAACTAAAAATCCATCAAAATCAGTGTTGTTGCTAATCATTGACACATGATGATTATAACAATTATTAGCCTGTAATAATCCCCCCCAGAAAAATCCACTTTGCATTTGATATATTGAAAATATTTAAATGTGTGTTTTTTTTAACAATAATTTGTGATGCCATCACAAACAATGGCATTTAAAGGGTAAACATTTTAAAAGTCCTGCACCAGCATGCAGGGAATTAAGTCATTGTAACAAAAATCTTCCTGGTGGGGGACCCCCAGACCCCCTGCTTAAAAATTTGCCTGACTTGGGCTATATTTCGCACTATATTTCCTGGCCTGAATAATTCCCCCAGTCCGGCCCTGCAAAGGGGTGAAAAATGGTAAAATCTGCCATTTTGAAATACAAAATGATGTAAGTTAGAGTTATCATATCCGAAAATGTTTCCTATATTTTAATTCCCCACAAGAAACACATATTTTAGACACCCCTCATGTTAAGATTTCTTTAAAATTCATGTTTGCACAAAAGTATGGTCCGCCCTAATATGATGACCACTGGTGGCTAGCCAAGATCATCGATGTGGATACTGATCAACAAGATGTAAAAGTGGAATTTCTGCATCCCCATGGTCCAACAGAAAAGGTTCTGTTTCTGCCCAGTTCAAGACATCATAGTGAAACTAATCGGAAATGCAGAAGGAAACGAAGAGAAGTGCAGGGTGAGAAAGTGGAGATCAGGAAGTTGGGTAGATGAAAACAGGGACGAGAAGAAGGGGTCCTGGTCTCCATTACTGTTTTTGTTGTTGGAAACAGTGCATTTTGTAATAGTTGGAAACAGTGTATGTAAAGTTTGTTGTTATTACAATTGAGTTAACAAAATGTTCAGTATAAGACAAGGAGTTATTAGTTCTTATCATTGTCACTTCCATCTGTTTAAAAAAATGCATGTGTTCATTTATCAGAGATGCATATACAATTTAGTCAACTCTGTCAGTTTCTCGTCAACTCCGTCAGATCTTTGTCAACACCGTCAGATCTTTGTTTTTGTTAATTCTGTGGAAAATACAAATTCCTTCTTCAGTTTATGTTGTTTAAGTAATAAAGGAGCATCAGATCTTCATCCTCTTGTCTTATTTACTTAATGATCTTTTGTTTATCATATCAAAATTAAAAACAAAGTTTGAAAATGCAAATATTCTAAATCTGTGTTTTCAGAATGGTTTGAAATTACACCTGAGGTTTATATATTATATTTGATTGCATACCAGAGTAACTAAACACTATTACAACATACTTCAGAACTTTAGATTCTTGTTGGACTGGAATAATTAGAATTATATACTTTTTTGTGTGTCTGACGGAGTTAACCCAAATCAAGTTTCAAAGGGAAACATGTGAATTTGTTCAAAATGTTTTTCTATGTAGAGCCCGCACCTTTACATGGTTAAATAGCTCAGACCTTTCTCTACATGAATATACAACTCTAATCAATATAGTGTGCATTCTCAAAATATAATATTAAAAAGTGTTTTGTCCCGACTCTCAAGAATCAGTGGACTATATGTTTTTGGGGTACCTCCTAGTGGAGGTAAGGACTATATGACGGGGTACCTCCTAGTGAAGGTAAGGACTATATGTTTTTGGGGTACCTCCTAGTGGAGGTAAGGACTATATGTTTTTGGGGTACCTCCTAGGGAAGGTAAGGACTATATGTTTTTGGGGTACCTCCTAGGGAAGGTAAGGACTATATGACGGGGTACCTCCTAGTGAAGGTAAGGACTATATGTTTTTGGGGTACCTCCTAGTGAAGGTACGGACTATATGACGGGGTACCTCCTAGTGAAGGTAAGGACTATATGTTTTTGGGGTACCTCCTAGTGGAGGTACGGACTATATGTTTTTGGGGTCCCTCCTAGTGGAGGTAAGGACTATATGTTTTTGGGGTACCTCCTAGTGGAGGTAAGGACTATATGTTTTTGGGGTACCTCCTAGTGGAGGTACGGACTATATGTTTTTGGGGTCCCTCCTAGTGGAGGTAAGGACTATGTTTTTGGGGTACCTCCTAGGGAAGGTAAGGACTATATGTTTTTGGGGTACCTCCTAGTGAAGGTAAGGACTATATGTTTTTGGGGTACCTCCTAGGGAAGGTAAGGACTATATGTTTTTGGGGTACCTCCTAGGGAAGGTAAGGACTATATGTTTTTGGGGTACCTCCTAGGGAAGGTAAGGACTATATGACGGGGTACCTCCTAGTGAAGGTAAGGACTATATGTTTTTGGGGTACCTCCTAGTGAAGGTACGGACTATATGACGGGGTACCTCCTAGTGAAGGTAAGGACTATATGTTTTTGGGGTACCTCCTAGTGGAGGTACGGACTATATGTTTTTGGGGTCCCTCCTAGTGGAGGTAAGGACTATATGTTTTTGGGGTACCTCCTAGTGGAGGTAAGGACTATATGTTTTTGGGGTACCTCCTAGTGGAGGTACGGACTATATGTTTTTGGGGTCCCTCCTAGTGGAGGTAAGGACTATGTTTTTGGGGTACCTCCTAGGGAAGGTAAGGACTATATGTTTTTGGGGTACCTCCTAGTGAAGGTAAGGACTATATGTTTTTGGGGTACCTCCTAGGGAAGGTAAGGACTATATGTTTTTGGGGTACCTCCTAGGGAAGGTAAGGACTATATGTTTTTGGGGTACCTCCTAGGGAAGGTAAGGACTATATGACGGGGTACCTCCTAGTGAAGGTAAGGACTATATGTTTTTGGGGTACCTCCTAGTGAAGGTACGGACTATATGACGGGGTACCTCCTAGTGAAGGTAAGTACTATATGTTTTTGGGGTACCTCCTAGTGGAGGTACGGACTATATGTTTTTGGGGTCCCTCCTAGTGGAGGTAAGGACTATATGTTTTTGGGGTACCTCCTAGTGGAGGTAAGGACTATATGTTTTTGGGGTACCTCCTAGTGGAGGTACGGACTATATGTTTTTGGGGTCCCTCCTAGTGGAGGTAAGGACTATATGTTTTTGGGGTACCTCCTAGTGGAGGTAAGGACTATATGTTTTTGGGGTCCCTCCTAGTGGAGGTAAGGACTATATGTTTTTGGGGTACCTCCTAGTGGAGGTAAGGACTATATGTTTTTGGGGTACCTCCTAGTGGAGGTAAGGACTATATGTTTTTGGGGTACCTCCTAGTGGAGGTAAGGACTATATGTTTTTGGGGTCCCTCCTAGTGGAGGTAAGGACTATATGTTTTTGGGGTACCTCCTAGTGGAGGTAAGGACTATATGTTTTTGGGGTACCTCCTAGTGGAGGTAAGGACTATATGTTTTTGGGGTACCTCCTAGGGAAGGTAAGGACTATCATCAATCCTGCTTTGATCCAACCATGATTTCACATCGATCGCAACGATCATATGTAATAACGTACTCCAAAACGTATGCCGTTGGTGACGATCAAAGCATCAAAAAAACAACCCCCCCCCCCCCTTTCATGCATTCATGATGAAACATAATACCTATTATATACATTTGATTTGGAAATAGTAGCGTGTCCAGGCGACCAACGCCAACGCTTATAGTCGGAACAAAGATGGCTAGACCCGCCGGCGCTGAAAGAGTTAAAGAGCCATGTTGACACCAGACCTGCTTAAAGAGCCATGTTGACCCCTGACCTGCTTAAAGAGCCATGTTGACCCCTGACCTGCTTAAAGAGCCATGTTGACCCCTGACCTGCTTAAAGAGCCATGTTGACCCCTGACCTGCTTAAAGAGCCATGTTGACCCCTGACCTGTAGAGCCATGTTGACCCCTGACCTGCTTAAAGAGCCATGTTGACCCCTGACCTGCTGCCATGTTGACCCCTGACCTGCTTAAAGAGCCATGTTGACCCCTGACCTGCTTAAAGAGCCATGTTGACCCCTGACCTGTACCTTGGGTTAGGGTTAGTGATGCACCGATGTGAAAATTGTGGCCGATACCGATATTAATATTGCTGTTCTGGCCGATACCGATATTTACAGATGTCGATATCTCTGTATAGAAAACACCTTTTTATGATAATCAAATAAAGAGATATTTTCCAAAACGCATACATTTTTTTACTTTTGTAACTTATTTTAAGAAATGACTGATATTTTGAAACTATTTAAGGCCAAAACATGTAAAAAAAAAAATAACAAAAAAAATTCAAATGTTTTTATTTTTTTTATATACTATCGGCCCTATCTTGATATCGGTATATACCGATACCGATGTGTAAAAAAATAAATCGTGCATCACTAGTTAGGGTACCTTGGGTCAGGGTTAGGGTACCTTGGGTCAGGGTTAGGGTACCTTGGGTCAGGGTTAGGGTACCTTGGGTCAGGGTTAGGGTACCTTGGGTCAGGGTGAGGGTACCTTGGGTCAGGGTTAGGGTACCTTGGGTCAGGGTGAGGGTACCTTGGGTCAGGGTTAGGGTACCTTGGGTCAGGGTGAGGGTACCTTGGGTCAGGGTTAGGGTACCTTGGGTCAGGGTTAGGGTACCTTGGGTCAGGGTTAGGGTACCCTGGGTCAGGGTTAGGGTACCTTGGGTCAGGGTTAGGGTACCCTGGGTCAGGGTTAGGGTACCTTGGGTCAGGGTTAGGGTACCTTGGGTCAGCGTTAGGGTACCTTGGGTCAGGGTTAGGGTACCTTGGGTCAGCGTTAGGGTACCTTGGGTCAGGGTTAGGGTACCTTGGGTCAGGGTTAGGGTACCTTGGGTCAGCGTTAGGGTACCTTGGGTCAGGGTTAGGGTACCCTGGGTCAGGGTTAGGGTACCTTGGGTCAGGGTTAGGGTACCTTGGGTCAGGGTCAGGGTACCTTGGGTCAGGGTTAGGGTACCTTGGGTCAGCGTTAGGGTACCTTGGGTCAGGGTTAGGGTACCTTGGGTTAGGGTACCCTGGGTCAGCGTTAGGGTACCTTGGGTCAGGGTTAGGGTACCCTGGGTCAGGGTTAGGGTACCTTGGGTCAGCGTTAGGGTACCTTGGGTTAGAGTTAGGGTACCTTGGGTCAGGGTTAGGGTACCTTGGGTTAGAGTTAGGGTACCTTGGGTCAGGGTTAGGGTACCTTGGGTCAGGGTTAGGGTACCTTGGGTCAGGGTTAGGGTACCTTGGGTCAGCGTTAGGGTACCTTGGGTCAGGGTTAGGGTACCTTGGGTCAGGGTTAGGGTACCTTGGGTCAGGGTTAGGGTACCTTGGGTCAGGGTTAGGGTACCTTGGGTCAGGGTTAGGGTACCTTGGGTCAGGGTTAGGGTACCTTGGGTCAGGGTTAGGGTACCTTGGGTCAGGGTGAGGGTACCTTGGGTTAGGGTACCTTGGGTCAGGGTTAGGGTACCCTGGGTCAGGGTTAGGGTACCTTGGGTCAGCGTTAGGGTACCTTGGGTTAGGGTACCTTGGGTCAGGGTTAGGGTACCTTGGGTCAGGGTTAGGGTACCTTGGGTCAGGGTTAGGGTACCTTGGGTCAGGGTTAGGGTACCTTGGGTCAGGGTTAGGGTACCCTGGGTCAGGGTTAGGGTACCTTGGGTCAGGGTTAGGGTACCTTGGGTCAGGGTTAGGGTACCTTGGGTCAGGGTTAGGGTACCTTGGGTCAGGGTACCTTGGGTCAGGGTCAGGGTACCTTGGGTCAGGGGTCAGGGTTAGGGTACCTTGCCAGCTGTCGTTGCAGACACACAGCTTCTCGCCGGTCAGGTCACAGTAGCCGTGGTCGGGCCGGCCGCAGTCGCTCCGGCAGTACGGCACGTCGCACGCCTCGCCCTTCCAGTAGCGGTCACACTCGCAGTACACCCGGCTGGCGATGGAGTTCCCCGTCGTGCACTTCCCGTGGCCGGAGCAGTTGTTGGGGCAGGAGTTGATCCTGGGGGGGGTTAAGGTTATGGACTTTTACTTTACTCTTAACCCTTTCACTGCCACACGACAGCTGGTTAACCCTTTCACTGTGACAATACAGAAGGTTAGCCCTTTACTATCACACAACCGACGGCGATGCTCCATCATTAGCATCATTAGCTCCGCGGATGGTTGTGTGATAGTAAAGGGCTAATCGACTCTGGAGCCGATACTCACGAGTAAAAAATCTCAAATCCCGTCAGATTGTAGGCGGCGTCGCTGAAGAAATGCAGCAGCGCATAGCCGGAGTTAGTCTCCACCTCAGGTACCGTCTGGTTCCCCCTCACCTCTGGTACGATGAGACCACTGAGAGAGAGAGAGAGAGAGAGAGAGAGAGAGAGAGAGAGAGAGAGAGAGAGAGAGAGAGAGAGAGAGAGAGAGAGAGAGAGAGAGAGAGAGAGAGAGAGAGAGAGAGAGAGAGAGAGGGGGGGGGGTGGGGGGGGGGGGGGAGAGAGAGAGAGAGACAGGGAGAGACAGGGAGAGAGAGAGAGAGAGAGAGAGAGAGAGAGAGAGAGAGAGAGAGACACACACACACACAGACACACAGAGAGAGACAGAGAGACACAGAGAGAGAGAGACAGAGAGAGGTTGAGTACTTTATTATCTAAAGATGGTGAGTTAAGAGTGTTGTGTTCATTCATAGTTAAAGACAGTAGTAGAGGTTGAATACTTTATTATCTAAAGATTGTAAGTTAGAGTGTTGTGTTCAATCATTTAGTTAAAAGGTGCTGTAAGTGGTATTTATGATGATTTTTTAAATGTATGTATTCCTGCTGGGCAGTTTTATATGTATCTTTTATGAATGATCAAATAAATGTAATCAATCAATACATTTTCTTCATAAAAAAAACCTGATGTAATAATAATAGATCCAACGTTCTCCCGGCGCTCACCTGAACACGGCCACCAGGGGGGCGTAGACCGAGTCCCCGTCGTACACGTACATGTGGTCCCAACTGCACTCGGTGGCGAAGTGGTTGAACCTCAGTCTGAGGACGGCGTTGGGGCTGGAGAGGAAGAACATCACTCAGTTACTCATTTACTTCCTGCTGACAACTATTATACCTTCCTGCTGACAGGCTAGTGGAACAACTATTATACCTTCCTGCTGACGGGCTAGTGGAACAACTATTATACTAACAGGCTAGTGGAACAACTATTATACCTTCCTGCTGACGGGCTAGTGGAACAACTATTATACTAACAGGCTAGTGGAACAACTATTATACTAACAGGCTAGTGGAACAACTATTATACTAACAGGCTAGTGGAACAACTATTATACCTTCCTGCTGACGGGCTAGTGGAACAACTATTATACTAACAGGCTAGTGGAACAACTATTATACTAACAGGCTAGTGGAACAACTATTATACTAACAGGCTAGTGGAACAACTATTATACTAACAGACTAGTGGAACAACTATTATACTAACAGACTAGTGGAACAACTATTATACTAACAGGCTAGTGGAACAACTATTATACTAACAGACTAGTGGAACAACTATTATACTAACAGGCTAGTGGAACAACTATTATACTAACAGACTAGTGGAACAACTATTATACTAACAGACTAGTGGAACAACTATTATACTGACAGGCTAGTGGAACAACTATTATACTAACAGGCTAGTGGAACAACTATTATACTAACAGGCTAGTGGAACAACTATTATACTAACAGGCTAGTGGAACAACTATTATACTAACAGGCTAGTGGAACAACTATTATACTGACAGGCTAGTGGAACAACTATTATACTAACAGGCTAGTGGAACAACTATTATACTAACAGGCTAGAGGAACAACTATTATACTAACAGACTAGTGGAACAACTATTATACTAACAGACTAGTGGAACAACTATTATACTGACAGGCTAGTGGAACAACTATTATACTAACAGGCTAGTGGAACAACTATTATACTAACAGACTAGTGGAACAACTATTATACTGACAGGCTAGTGGAACAACTATTATACTAACAGGCTAGTGGAACAACTATTATACTGACAGGCTAGTGGAACAACTATTATACTAACAGACTAGTGGAACAACTATTATACTGACAGGCTAGTGGAACAACTATTATACTAACAGACTAGTGGAACAACTATTATACTAACAGACTAGTGGAACAACTATTATACTGACAGACTAGTGGAACAACTATTATACTAACAGGCTAGTGGAACAACTATTATACTAACAGGCTAGTGGAACAACTATTATACTAACAGACTAGTGGAACAACTATTATACTGACAGGCTAGAGGAACAACTATTATACGAACAGGCTAGTGGAACAACTATTATACTAACAGGCTAGTGGAACAACTATTATACTAACAGACTAGTGGAACAACTATTATACTAACAGGCTAGTGGAACAACTATTATACTAACAGACTAGTGGACCAACTATTATACTAACAGGCTAGTGGAACAACTATTATACTAACAGGCTAGTGGAACAACTATTATACTAACAGGCTAGTGGAACAACTATTATACTAACAGGCTAGTGGAACAACTATTATACTAACAGGCTAGTGGAACAACTATTATACTAACAGACTAGTGGAACAACTATTATACTAACAGACTAGTGGAACAACTATTATACTGACAGGCTAGTGGAACAACTATTATACTAACAGGCTAGTGGAACAACTATTATACTAACAGGCTAGTGGAACAACTATTATACTAACAGACTAGTGGAACAACTATTATACTAACAGGCTAGTGGAACAACTATTATACTAACAGACTAGTGGAACAACTATTATACTAACAGACTAGTGGAACAACTATTATACTGACAGGCTAGTGGAACAACTATTATACTAACAGACTAGTGGAACAACTATTATACTGACAGGCTAGTGGAACAACTATTATACTAACAGGCTAGTGGAACAACTATTATACTAACAGGCTAGAGGAACAACTATTATACTGACAGGCTAGTGGAACAACTATTATACTAACAGACTAGTGGAACAACTATTATACTGACAGGCTAGTGGAACAACTATTATACTAACAGGCTAGTGGAACAACTATTATACTAACAGGCTAGTGGAACAACTATTATACTAACAGGCTAGTGGAACAACTATTATACTAACAGGCTAGTGGAACAACTATTATACTAACAGGCTAGTGGAACAACTATTATACTGACAGGCTAGTGGAACAACTATTATACTGACAGGCTAGTGGAACAACTATTATACTAACAGACTAGTGGAACAACTATTATACTGACAGGCTAGTGGAACAACTATTATACTAACAGACTAGTGGAACAACTATTATACTAACAGGCTAGAGGAACAACTATTATACTAACAGGCTAGTGGAACAACTATTATACTAACAGACTAGTGGAACAACTATTATACTAACAGGCTAGTGGAACAACTATTATACTAACAGACTAGTGGAACAACTATTATACTAACAGACTAGTGGAACAACTATTATACTAACAGGCTAGTGGAACAACTATTATACTAACAGACTAGTGGAACAACTATTATACTAACAGACTAGTGGAACAACTATTATACTGACAGACTAGTGGAACAACTATTATACTAACAGGCTAGTGGAACAACTATTATACTAACAGGCTAGTGGAACAACTATTATACTAACAGACTAGTGGAACAACTATTATACTGACAGGCTAGAGGAACAACTATTATACTAACAGGCTAGTGGAACAACTATTATACTAACAGGCTAGTGGAACAACTATTATACTAACAGACTAGTGGAACAACTATTATACTGACAGGCTAGAGGAACAACTATTATACTAACAGACTAGTGGAACAACTATTATACTAACAGACTAGTGGAACAACTATTATACTAACAGGCTAGAGGAACAACTATTATACTAACAGGCTAGTGGAACAACTATTATACTGACAGACTAGTGGAACAACTATTATACTGACAGACTAGTGGAACAACTATTATACTAACAGACTAGTGGAACAACTATTATACTAACAGGCTAGAGGAACAACTATTATACTAACAGGCTAGTGGAACAACTATTATACTGACAGACTAGTGGAACAACTATTATACTGACAGACTAGTGGAACAACTATTATACTAACAGACTAGTGGAACAACTATTATACTAACAGGCTAGAGGAACAACTATTATACTAACAGGCTAGTGGAACAACTATTATACTAACAGGCTAGTGGAACAACTATTATACTGACAGGCTAGTGGAACAACTATTATACTGACAGACTAGTGGAACAACTATTATACTAACAGGCTAGTGGAACAACTATTATACTGACAGACTAGAGGAACAACTATTATACTAACAGACTAGTGGAACAACTATTATACTAACAGGCTAGTGGAACAACTATTATACTAACAGACTAGAGGAACAACTATTATACTAACAGGCTAGTGGAACAACTATTATACTAACAGACTAGTGGAACAACTATTATACTAACAGGCTAGTGGAACAACTATTATACTGACAGGCTAGTGGAACAACTATTATACTGACAGACTAGTGGAACAACTATTATACTAACAGGCTAGTGGAACAACTATTATACTGACAGACTAGAGGAACAACTATTATACTAACAGACTAGTGGAACAACTATTATACTAACAGACTAGTGGAACAACTATTATACTAACAGGCTAGTGGAACAACTATTATACTGACAGACTAGAGGAACAACTATTATACTAACAGACTAGTGGAACAACTATTATACTAACAGGCTAGTGGAACAACTATTATACTAACAGACTAGAGGAACAACTATTATACTAACAGGCTAGTGGAACAACTATTATACTAACAGACTAGTGGAACAACTATTATACTAACAGGCTAGTGGAACAACTATTATACTAACAGGCTAGTGGAACAACTATTATACTAACAGGCTAGTGGAACAACTATTATACTGACAGACTAGTGGAACAACTATTATACTAACAGACTAGTGGAACAACTATTATACTGACAGACTAGTGGAACAACTATTATACTAACAGGCTAGTGGAACAACTATTATACTAACAGACTAGTGGAACAACTATTATACTAACAGACTAGTGGAACAACTATTATACTAACAGGCTAGTGGAACAACTATTATACTAACAGACTAGTGGAACAACTATTATACTGACAGGCTAGTGGAACAACTATTATACTAACAGGCTAGTGGAACAACTATTATACTGACAGACTAGTGGAACAACTATTATACTAACAGACTAGTGGAACAACTATTATACTGACAGGCTAGTGGAACAACTATTATACTAACAGACTAGTGGAACAACTATTATACTAACAGACTAGTGGAACAACTATTATACTAACAGGCTAGTGGAACAACTATTATACTGACAGGCTAGTGGAACAACTATTATACTAACAGACTAGTGGAACAACTATTATACTGACAGGCTAGTGGAACAACTATTATACTGACAGACTAGTGGAACAACTATTATACTAACAGGCTAGTGGAACAACTATTATACTAACAGACTAGTGGAACAACTATTATACTGACAGGCTAGTGGAACAACTATTATACTAACAGGCTAGTGGAACAACTATTATACTGACAGGCTAGTGGAACAACTATTATACTAACAGACTAGTGGAACAACTATTATACTAACAGGCTAGTGGAACAACTATTATACTAACAGGCTAGTGGAACAACTATTATACTAACAGGCTAGTGGAACAACTATTATACTAACAGGCTAGTGGAACAACTATTATACGGACAGGCTAGTGGAACAACTATTATACTAACAGGCTAGTGGAACAACTATTATACTGACAGACTAGTGGAACAACTATTATACTAACAGGCTAGTGGAACAACTATTATACTGACAGACTAGTGGAACAACTATTATACTAACAGACTAGTGGAACAACTATTATACTGACAGGCTAGTGGAACAACTATTATACTAACAGACTAGTGGAACAACTATTATACTAACAGACTAGTGGAACAACTATTATACTAACAGGCTAGTGGAACAACTATTATACTGACAGGCTAGTGGAACAACTATTATACTAACAGACTAGTGGAACAACTATTATACTGACAGGCTAGTGGAACAACTATTATACTGACAGACTAGTGGAACAACTATTATACTAACAGGCTAGTGGAACAACTATTATACTAACAGACTAGTGGAACAGCTATTATACTAACAGACTAGTGGAACAACTATTATACTGACAGGCTAGTGGAACAACTATTATACTAACAGACTAGTGGAACAACTATTATACTAACAGACTAGTGGAACAACTATTATACTAACAGGCTAGTGGAACAACTATTATACTAACAGACTAGTGGAACAACTATTATACTGACAGACTAGTGGAACAACTATTATACTGACAGACTAGTGGAACAACTATTATACTGACAGACTAGTGGAACAACTATTATACTAACAGGCTAGTGGAACAACTATTATACTAACAGGCTAGTGGAACAACTATTATACTAACAGGCTAGTGGAACAACTATTATACTAACAGGCTAGTGGAACAACTATTATACTAACAGACTAGTGGAACAACTATTATACTAACAGACTAGAGGAACAACTATTATACTAACAGGCTAGTGGAACAACTATTATACTAACAGACTAGTGGAACAACTATTATACTAACAGGCTAGTGGAACAACTATTATACTAACAGACTAGTGGAACAACTATTATACTTACAGGCTAGTGGAACAACTATTATACCTTCCTACTAGGGATGTCCGATATTATCATCCGATATTGGCATTAAAATGTAATATCGGAAATTATCGGTATCTGTAAAAAATATTAATTTTTTTTATTTTTAAACTTTTATTTATAGCATTTTCAGCTTTTTCTGGCCACGCAGGACCGATAGAGGGAGAGGGGGAGAACGGGAGGAGAGGTAGGGAGACATGAGGCAAATGGTCGCCGGGACTGGGAAACGAACCCGGGATGACCGCTTCGCGACTCAGCGCGCTATGTGGTGTGCTACTGGAGCGCCCCAGAATATTTAATTTTTTTAAATTTATTTATTGTCAAAAGTATGCATAATGTTGCGTTAATTCCACGACAAGAGATATGTAATGTTAATTACCTGAAATTATTCTGTTTTTGGGGGGGGGGGAAACCCTGCATATATTGGTATCGGAAATTAGGAGTTGGACAATATCGGTATATCGGATATCGGTAAAAAAAAGCCAATATCGAACATCCCTACTACCTACTGCTGACAGTGGAGTGGAACAACTATTCCTTTCGGCTTCTGTTACACCGGAGTGTTGCTACTAAAATACATTTATTATAATAGAAAGCAGTACTTACTAGCCCTCTATAAGCCAGGTACATTTAGTTTTGTACTTGTAGTTGATGGGACCATCTGTGAGGTATCCTGAGGGCTCAGTTAACCTGCAAGACAAGAGAAGAATCCGCATTATAAACACGTTACTGTACAAACACTGTATTACCAACAACTCACAGTATCATCCCTTTAATACGACTTACATCAAAGAATCAAACGCAGATGATACACATCACTCTCCATACAGTCCACACAACACATGCTCACGTCTTCTGCAGAGTCAGACGAGGAGATAGATTAGATACCAGTCTCCTCTCTGTGTGTTCAGTAGAAAGCTATCATCGGCTTTCATTTGTTCTAAGCTAGGTTAATTTAGAACATAAACATTTTATGAATGATCAAATAAATGTATACATTTATATAGAAGTACTCTGTATTTCTGTATGACAACTAATAAAGAAACTTGAAACTAGCTTGCAGCCGGATAGCTTTCTACTGAACTCAAGAGGAAAATGGTATCTATCTTCTTGTCTGAGTCTGGAGAAGACGGTAAGCTTTCCCATACTGTTGGCATGTATTGTTGTATTGCGTGTATATATTACTTGTATTGTTGTATTGCTTGCAGTGTTTCCCCTACCATTGCCAACGCCAACGGTACGCCCCGCTCCTCCAGAAAGAATAATAAAAAATTTAAAAAATTAATTTCCTTTTTTTTATTAAAGTTTGCTTTAACCACAGTAACGTTGGTGAGCTAGCTAAATTATACATACATCGGTTTTCATATAAATCAATCTTCACTAAGACTTTAAAACGGTGGTGCGGTGGTCTACGGAGACGCCGAAAAAAGCTACCAAATCCACTCCGAGACTGACTAGTGTCGAGCGTAACAAGTCAGTCTCTCTCTCTCCTTCAAGTAGCCAAACATTACACTATAAAAGCTAACTGGATAGTTGATATAAGTTGATATATGAACTGGATAGTTCATATAAGCCATGAACTGGATAGTTCATATAAGCCATTCTCCATGTGTGTGTGTGTGTGTGTGTGTGTGTGTGTGTGTGTGTGTGTGTGTGTGTGTGTGTGTGTGTGTGTGTGTGTGTGTGTGTGTGTAAACTTTAAAATGTTTAACTTAAAAAATAATTATACAGAGAGAAGCTTCAGTACAAAACGCTGCTGACCGACAAAAGAGAATCCCTCACTGAGGAAAACACAAAGGCCTAATCATCGTGTATCACAAGGGTGATGTCAGCCAGAGACCCTAATCATCATGTATCACAAGGTGACGTCAGCCAGAGACCCTCACCATCATGTATCACAAGGTGACGTCAGCCAGAGACCCTAACCATCATGTATCACAATGGTGACGTCAGCCAGAGACCCTAACCATCATGTATCACAAGGTGATGTCAGCCAGAGACCCTAACCATCATGTATCACAACGGTGACGTCAGCCAGAGACCCTAACCATCATGTATCACAAGGTGATGTCAGCCAGAGACCCTAACCATCATGTATCACAAGGTGATGTCAGCCAGAGACCCTAACCATCATGTATCACAAGGTGATGTCAGCCAGAGACCCTAACCATCATGTATCACAATGGTGACGTCAGCCAGAGACCCTAACCATCATGTATCACAAGGTGATGTCAGCCAGAGACCCTAACCATCATGTATCACAACGGTGACGTCAGCCAGAGACCCTAACCATCATGTATCACAATGGTGATGTCACCAGAGACCCTAACCATCATGTATCACAAGGTGATGTCAGCCAGAGACCCTAACCATCATGTATCACAATGGTGACGTCAGCCAGAGATGGGGAGAAGCAGGAACCTTTAAAGGACATCTTTATATGTATGTGTTGTGTCTGTCCACTATGTTTGTTGACTTGTTATCTCCCCCCCCCCCCCCCCCCCTTATGTAAAGCGACCTTGGGTCCTTTGAAAGGCGCTATATAAAACGAAGTATTATTATTATTATTATTATCTCTTTGAAATAAATTACATTTGACAGTTTTTTTCTGATTTCTTTTAAACAAATTATTATTTTGTATTATTTAACTATTTAATTATTATTTAGTTATTGCACTGCACTGGCAGTTGAACTGCATTGAACTGAACTGAACTGGAAAAAAGAAACCCCATAACCTAACTGGCACTGAACATTGAACTACACTGGCACTGTTTGCAGATGTACGGTTATTAAAGTTAGTTAAAAAAAAAAGAATTGTGGGGAGCTCCAGTAGCTCACCGCGTATCTCTGCGCTATTTCGGCGTCGGGGACAACCGTGCGCGTCACGGATCTGGGGTACACGAGTTCGACTCCCGGACTCGGCGTATTTTCTCAGAATGTCTTCCCCTATCTATATCCCATTCAACCTGTTTCTGTCGGTCATGCTTGACCAGAAAAAAGCGATAAACGCTAAAAAGAACCAGCTGTCTGGTCAAAGTTTAAAAAAATAAAAAATAAAATTTGTATGTGCCTCCCTGTATTGTAAATAGTTCATGTGTGTTGTCACTACTGTATGTATAATTGTAAATAAGTTAATTAATGTGTTGTAAATAAATATTGTTAATATTTATTTACCTAATTTATGTGCAATGGTTTCATTTCAGCTCAGTGTAGAGAAATGCACCGATACTAACAACGACACTGTTGACGCCACGTATCAGTGACACGCAAGCCGGGGTCTGCCACCCCCCTAGGGGAAACACTGGCTTGTATATATTACTTGTATTGTTGTATATATTACTTGTATTGCTTGTATATATTACTTGTATTGTTGTATTGCTTGTATATATTACTTGTATTGCTTGTATATATTACTTGTATTGCTTGTATATATTACTTGTATTGTTGTATTGCTTGTATATATTACTTGTATTGCTGGCTGCTAATATAAAAAGTTGCCTAATTTCCTGAATTCCCCCAAGGGGATCAATAAAGGAATATCTTATCATATTTCAGCCTATTAATATTTAAACAGAATTCTTAGGGACAGTTACGAGTCCTAAACAACAGACCATACGTGTCCCTCTCCGCCAGGGTCAGACACTGCCACCTAGAGGCTAAACAACAGACCATACGTGTCCCTCTCTGTCAGGGTCAGACACTGCCACCTAGAGGCTAAACAACAGACCATACGTGTCCCTCTCCGCCAGGGTCCAACACTGCCACCTAGAGGCTAAACAACAGACCATACGTGTCCCTCTCCGTCAGGGTCCAACACTGCCACCTAGAGGCTAAACAACAGACCATACGTGTCCCTCTCCGTCAGGGTCCAACACTGCCACCTAGAGGCTAAACAACAGACCATACGTGTCCCTCTCCGCCAGGGTCCAACACTGCCACCTAGAGGCTAAACAACAGACCATACGTGTCCCTCTCCGCCAGGGTCCAACACTGCCACCTAGAGGCTAAACAACAGACCATACGTGTCCCTCTCCGCCAGGGTCCAACACTGCCACCTAGAGGCTGAACAACAGACCATACGTGTCCCTCTCCGTCAGGGTCAGACACTGCCACCTAGAGGCTAAACAACAGACCATACGTGTCCCTCTCCGCCAGGGTCCAACACTGCCACCTAGAGGCTGAACAACAGACCATACGTGTCCCTCTCTGTCAGGGTCAGACACTGACACCTAGAGGCTAAACAACAGACCATACGTGTCCCTCTCCGCCAGGGTCAGACACTGCCACCTAGAGGCTAAACAACAGACCATACGTGTCCCTCTCCGCCAGGGTCCAACACTGCCACCTAGAGGCTAAACAACAGACCATACGTGTCCCTCTCCGTCAGGGTCCAACACTGCCACCTAGAGGCTAAACAACAGACCATACGTGTCCCTCTCTGTCAGGGTCCAACACTGCCACCTAGAGGCTAAACAACAGACCATACGTGTCCCTCTCCGCCAGGGTCCAACACTGCCACCTAGAGGCTGAACAACAGACCATACGTGTCCCTCTCCGCCAGGGTCCAACACTGCCACCTAGAGGCTGAACAACAGACCATACGTGTCCCTCTCCGTCAGGGTCAGACACTGACACCTAGAGGCTAAACAACAGACCATACGTGTCCCTCTCCGCCAGGGTCAGACACTGACACCTAGAGGCTGAACAACAGACCATACGTGTCCCTCTCCGCCAGGGTCCAACACTGCCACCTAGAGGCTAAACAACAGACCATACGCGTCCCTCTCCGTCAGGGTCAGACACTGCCACCTAGAGGCTGAACAACAGACCATACGTGTCCCTCTCCGTCAGGGTCCAACACTGCCACCTAGAGGCTAAACAACAGACCATACGTGTCCCCTCTCCGTCAGGGTCCAACACTGCCACCTAGAGGCTAAACAACAGACCATACGTGTCCCTCTCCGCCAGGGTCCAACACTGCCACCTAGAGGCTAAACAACAGACCATACGTGTCCCTCTCCGTCAGGGTCAGACACTGCCACCTAGAGGCTGAACAACAGACCATACGTGTCCCTCTCCGTCAGGGTCAGACACTGCCACCTAGAGGCTGAACAACAGACCATACGTGTCCCTCTCTGTCAGGGTCAGGGTCAGACAGAGTGGAGGTCATGTAATTATTATTACAAATGGTAACTGACGGGGGGCGGTTAGGTGGCGTAGCGGAGATTGCGTTCGTCACCAACCCCGGAGCTGTGAGCTGGATTCGCCTGTTATCCAGCTCACAGCTCCGGGGTTGTCACCAGCTTGGCTGGCCGTTCACACTAATACAATTGGCAGTATTAGAGGGTGGGAGAAGCTGGCGGGGTGGGTCCGGGTCGTTGTAAACAGCGACTCCTACAGTTCGGTCGGGGCGCCTGCTAAGCGCGGATAGGACCTGAGTGGGATAGTGTGATCCTTCCACACGCTACGCCCCCTCAGTGAGAATCCGCGCTGCCAGGTGAAAAGAAGCGGTTGATTGGCTGGACGTGTGTCGGAGGAAGCACGTGGTAGCCTCCACTCTCCCAGACCGACTGTGGGGGGTAGGTGCGCAGCGACCAGGAAGGGGATTGGGAATTGGCATAACGACTAACATTGGGATGGGAGAAAATCGGAGGAAAATGGAGGGGGAAAAAAGATAAAAAAATAAAAATGGTAACTGACTGTTTTGACTGACAAGACGCATTAAGCATCGAGTATATTGCTGTGCATCGTTATGTGTCTGTAAGATAGGATAGGATAGGATAAGATATTCCTTTATTGATCGCCTTGGGAAGATGTGATGTGCGTGTGACTGAGACGCTCCAGCTCTACTCGAGTACTGGATCTGAGAGAACATCACTCCTGGGCTGCGACGGCGCTGACGGGCGGACAGACCGTACGCCGGGGGGCCAGACAGACCGTACGCCGGGGGGGGGGGGGGGGGGGGGGCCCGGGGGGCCAGAGAGGTTTGAGGAGCAGGTCCTTTACTAAACCAGTCCGTGTGGCCAGCGGGGCCCCTGAGGACCCTGAGTCCTTCAAGACACGCTCGTCTGCCTCTCATCGTCACCTTCCTCGCTGTAAACACACAACACAGCGGCTCTGGGGACTCATTCAAGGATTTCTATTCTATTCTATTCAAGTCTTCGCCAAACATTCTAAAACGAATTTGTGTCGCATATATATAAAAAATTTCCGTATATTTCAGGTAGATAAGGTATTACGTTCAAGTAGATAAAGAATACACACTTAAATAAGAGGCCAGAGTAACATTTTAAGCAAATTATTTTAATATATTGATTGATTAAATCATAAATTGTAACCTAACCTAACCATCACCTCCTCACTCTAGCCTCTTTGCAGGATTTAACAGAACATAATTAAATGTGAAGGTTTTGTAACCCAACTTAAACCTCCTCAATCATGTCCTCATCAGAGTCCACAATCTCATTGATTCGGTGTGGCACCGTACTCGGGGTCAAGGGGCAGGTACGGGAGGGGCGAGAGAGATGCACCTGTGTGGGTCAAGGGGCAGGTACGGGAGGGGCGAGAGGGGTCAAGGGGCAGGTACGGGAGGGGCGAGAGGGGTCAAGGGGCAGGTACGGGAGGGGCGAGAGGGGTCAAGGGGCAGGTACGGGAGGGGCGAGAGAGACACACCTGTGTGATGTCAAGGGGCAGGTACGGGAGGGGCGAGAGGGGTCAAGGGGCAGGTACGGGAGGGGCGAGAGGGGTCAAGGGGCAGGTACGGGAGGGGCGAGAGAGACACACCTGTGTGATGTCAAGGGGCAGGTACGGAAGGGGCGAGAGAGATGCACCTGTGTGATGTTGCTACGGAGTTAAGCTAATAAAGGATACAAGTCACAACCACAGCAGAGGACTCACGGATCTGTACTGTGAAGTAACACGACAATGACAAACGTGTTGTTCCTGTTTTTTTAAACTGTCAGGGTCTTTTTTTGCCCCCCCCCCCCCCCCCCCCCCCCCTTAACTGATTTTCGAGGGCATTTGGTACATTTTTGAGGACATTTTGCCCCAAGCCACCATTAATTTCGAACCCTGATATAGAGCCTATATGTGGTAAACATAAATATAAATGTGTATAATATATACGGTATATACAGCACTATTGTGCAAGCTATCGTACAGTTATATGGGTAGACTACAGTTTAAGGTAGGTAGTTATGATGATTATGATTACAGTGTAGGGCAGTTGTAAGCAGTAGGTAGGTATACATTGAGTATAGACTAGAGGTCAAAGTGTACAGTTCGTACAGCATGTACAATAATGCTGTATATATATATGTATCCACAGCACACCTGTCTGTACATATACCTGCATATAATCCTTTTTACATATCTGTAGATACTATATATGTACATATCTCTTACCTACTCTTACTAGTTACTATATCTGTACATATCTCTTACCTACTCTTACTAGTTACTATATCTGTACATATCTCTTACTAGTTACTATATCTGTACATATCTCTTACCTACTCTTACTAGTTACTATATCTATATCTGTACATATCTCTTACCTACTCTTACTAGTTACTATATCTATATTATCTGTACATATCTCTTACCTACTCTTACTAGTTACTATATCTATATCTGTACATATCTCTTACCTACTCTTACTAGTTACTATATCTATATCTGTACATATCTCTTACCTACTCTTACTAGTTACTATATCTATATCTGTACATATCTCTTACCTACTCTTACTAGTTACTATATATATATATATCTGTACATATCTCTTACCTACTCTTACTAGTTACTATATCTATATCTGTACATATCCCTTACCTACTCTTACTAGTTACTATATATATATCTGTACATATCTCTTACCTACTCTTACTAGTTACTATATCTATATCTGTACATATCCCTTACCTACTCTTACTAGTTACTATATCTATATCTGTACATATCTCTTACCTACTCTTACTAGTTACTATATCTATATCTGTACATATCTCTTACTAGTTACTATATCTATATCTGTACATATCTCTTACCTACTCTTACTAGTTACTATATATGTACATATCTGTACATATCTCTTACCTACTCTTACTAGTTACTATATATGTACATATCCCTTACCTACTCTTACTAGTTACTATATATGTACATATCCCTTACCTACTCTTACTAGTTACTATATCTGTACATATCTCTTACCTACTCTTACTAGTTACTATATCTATATCTGTACATATCCCTTACCTACTCTTACTAGTTACTATATCTATATCTGTACATATCTCTTACCTACTCTTACTAGTTACTATATCTATATCTGTACATATCTCTTACCTACTCTTACTAGTTACTATATCTATATCTGTACATATATCTTACCTACTCTTACTAGTTACTATATCTATATCTGTACATATCTCTTACCTACTCTTACTAGTTACTATATCTATATCTGTACATATCTCTTACCTACTCTTACTAGTTACTATATCTATATCTGTACATATATCTTACCTACTCTTACTAGTTACTATATCTATATCTGTACATATCTCTTACTAGTTACTATATCTATATCTGTACATATATCTTACTAGTTACTATATCTATATCTGTACATATCTCTTACCTACTCTTACTAGTTACTATATCTGTACATATCTCTTACTAGTTACTATATCTATATCTGTACATATCTCTTACCTACTCTTACTAGTTACTATATCTATATCTGTACATATCTCTTACCTACTCTTAGGCCTAACAAAAATAATAGTTGGTTTCAGGTTGGTTGTCAGTTTGGCCATGGGTAGGTAGGGAATACTAAATGTTTGACTAAGATTTCTATGAAACTTTATTCTAAAAAAAAAAAAAAAAATCTGATTTTTTTTTTTTTTTTTTTTAATATATAATTTTTTTTTAAAACTCATAAAATATATTGGGTCGCACCTAAATCGGCAGGGTCGGTCGGCAACCTGAAACCAACCATTATTTTTGTTAGGCCTTACTAGTTACTATATCTATATCTGTACATATCTCTTACCTACTCTTACTAGTTACTATATCTATCTGTACATATCTCTTACATACTCTTACTAGTTACTATATCTACATCTGTACATATCTCGTATCTACTCTTACTAGTTACTATATCTGTACATATCTCTTACCTACTCTTACTAGTTACTATATCTATATCTGTACATATCTCTTACTAGTTACTATATCTATATCTGTACATATCTCTTACTAGTTACTATATCTATATCTGTACATATCTCTTACTAGTTACTATATCTATATCTGTACATATCTCTTACCTACTCTTACTAGTTACTATATCTATATCTGTACATATCTCTTACTAGTTACTATATCTATATCTGTACATATCTCTTACTAGTTACTATATCTATATCTGTACATATCTCTTACCTACTCTTACTAGTTACTATATCTATATCTGTACATATCTCTTACCTACTCTTACTAGTTACTATATCTATATCTGTACATATCTCTTACCTACTCTTACTAGTTACTATATCTGTACATATCTCTTACCTACTCTTACTAGTTACTATATCTATATCTGTACATATCTCTTACCTACTCTTACTAGTTACTATATCTATACATATCTCTTACCTACTCTTACTAGTTACTATATCTGTACATATCTCTTACTAGTTACTATATCTGTATATATCTCTTACCTACTCTTACTAGTTACACTGCTGGCCAGTAGTGTCTTTATACCTGTATCACTGTACATATTAATAATACAACTCTGTACACACATCTGATTAGCACTATTACTCAGTAGTACTCATGTATATATTGTATACCCAGTTTAATCACCTGTACATTGTATATTACTGTTGCACTTTACTGTTACACCTGCACTCTGGTTGGATGCCACACTTCTCTGTGTTGTACTGTACTTGTGCTGCATGATGACAATACATTATTATGTGATGTGATCACGGTGAGTGGGTTAGGGTTGTGGTGTTGGAGCAACAGGTCGGGGCTCACCTGAACCTCCCCTGGCAGTGTGGGCAGTTGGGCACTCACCTGAACCTCCCCTGGCAGTGTGGGCACCTCTCTCCTGCCCAGCCCCGGTCACAGACTCACCTGAACCTCCCCTGGCAGTGTGGGCACTCACCTGAACCTCCCCTGGCAGTGTGGGCACCGCTCCCCGGTCACAGACTCACCTGAACCTCCCCTGGCAGTGTGGGCACCGCTCCCCGGTCACAGACTCACCTGAACCTCCCCTGGCAGTGTGGGCACCTCTCTCCTGGTCACAGACTCACCTGAACCTCCCCTGGCAGTGTTGGCACCTCTCTCCTGGTCACAGACTCACCTGAACCTCCCCTGGCAGTGTGGGCACTCACCTGAACCTCCCCTGGCAGTGTGGGCACCGCTCCCCGGTCACAGACTCACCTGAACCTCCCCTGGCAGTGTGGGCACTCACCTGAACCTCCCCTGGCAGTGTGGGCACCGCTCCCCGGTCACAGACTCACCTGAACCTCCCCTGGCAGTGTGGGCACCGCTCTCCTGGTCACACAGACTCACCTGAACCTCCCCTGGCAGTGTTGGCACCGCTCCCCGGTCACAGACTCACCTGAACCTGCCCTGGCAGTGTTGGCACCGCTCCCCGGTCCAGCCCCGGTCACAGACGCACGACCCGTTGACGCAGCTCCCGGAGAGGCAGCTCTGGTCGCACGGCCGGTCGGTGGTCTGAGTCTGAGCGGCGTCACCGTGAGCGACGAGCAGCACGCAGCCCACCAGGAGACACGCCGCCTGCAGGTACCTGCCCCCCCGCAGGCCCGGACCCAGCACCACCCGGTCTGCCGTCCCTCTGTCCCCCGGAGCCATGGCCCCCCTCCCTCCTCCCGGTGACCCGTCACACAGCCCAGAGGCCTGAAGGCGCCTGGCTGTCTCCAGAAACCAGCCAGTCCTCCTGGACTCGAACCTGTGGCTCCTCTCCTCCGTCACACACAGCCCGGTTAAGGCCTGAAGGCGCCTGAAGGCTGTATCCAGAGAAACCAGCCCAGGTTGTTTTGATTACCAGCCAGTCCTCCTGGACTCGAACCCGCGGCTCGTCCTCATGCTAACTAACCAACTAACCCTCCCGGGACTGACGCACTTCAGCCCGTGTTCACATGTTTCACATTAAACACAGAACACAGCGCCTCCATGGCTCCGAGCCGCCGCGACGGGTATTAGAAACAACCCGTTCAACGGAAAACACGGTTGTGCAGAGACGGGAGCGGGACCCCCCGCGGAGTGGACGGACCGGGAGCGGGACCGGGAGCGGAACGGGAGAAGTGTGTTGTGTTCTGGTTCAGGACCAGTATCTTCTGTTGAAGCCCAGTATTATCTCCTCAGCAGCTCAGCTCTCGAACCCGAGCTGATCCAACACCAGGACGCAGCGTCGAGCAGCGACCATCTTTATCATCATCGCGTAAACAAACCCCTCCGTTATAAACACGTTGTTGTTGTTGTTGTTGCTGATTATGTTGATGTTGTTGTTGTTGTTGTTGTTCCCCGCGGGACTAAACACCGGGATCGGGAGCCTCCTCCGGTCCCGCAGGAGAACAAAGAGAGGAGATGTTTTCTTCTGTTTTCTTCTGGAGCAGCGAGCAGCCGCAGTTCAACATGGAGGAGCCGGGGAGGGGAGGAGCCTAGGAGGGGACCTGCACGTCACAGTGGAGGAGGAGCCGGGGAGGGGAGGAGGGGACCTGCACGTCACAGTGAGGGGAGGAGCCGGGGAGGGGAGGAGGGGACCTGCACGTCAGAGGTCTGGGGCTCGCGGGACGGTCCACACACCGCTATCAGTGTTCTTCTTCCCCGCCAATGAAGTATTCACCCAAAGACCCAATACCGTGGCAACAACTGGGACCCTGATGGAAACAAGACAAAAGTCTTTCTCAGGTCTGCATCCCCTTAACAATTCGGTTAGCACAGACTCAGTCTATTGTTTGATATTATAAAAAAAAATTATATGATGAATAAATGCCTCGTAGTTAAAGAAAGCTTGAATTTTGGACTTCTTTATTACATATTTCTTTTAATCTCTCCCGTCCTCCCCATTAACACACCAGCCACCACTGACACACACGGTGGGGGATGTTTTAAAAATAAAAAATGTGCTTCACCAAAAAATGTAATAAAAAAAGTCAACCAACGAACTAGATTCTTGTACCGGATCTCCTCTCTGGTAAACAAGAATACTCTGAAGACTCTGGCAGGAGCACTCATTCATGTACAATTGTGTTTGTTTGTACAGTGTCTCCTCCCCCCCCCCCCTCAATGTACAGTGTTACTTGTTTATACAGTGTGCCCCCCGGCCCCCCCCCCCCCCCCCCACCTCCAATGTAAATTACCCAGTATGGTTGTCAATATCCCAATGTACCCAACCCCCCCCACCCAACCTCCTCCAATGTACAGTTTTCTACGTCAAATGTATATACTCCCCTTTCTTGACTCCTTCTGTATCACAAACAGTACTGTATTTGCAAATCTGGTATGTCATAAATGTATAGATGTAGCAGTACTGACTATCTGTATGTCATGTATGTCATATATGTCTATATGAATTGAAAATGGGGGACCCTGATGGAAACAAGACAAACGTCTTTCTCAGGTCTGCATCCCCTTAACAATTGTATGTATTGAGCCGTACTGTATTGTACCCATTCTGCAATCTGTTAAATAAAGTTTTCATTCATTCATTCATTCATTCATTCATTCATTCAAGGGTACTACGACTATGCTTGCACCTCATGGTACCAAAGCACCTCAAAGGGGCTAAAAACAAGATTACAAACATCTCAAAACAAACTGGTCAGACTACTGCTTGACCTTACTCCTAGAACCCACCTCACCCCTGCCCACTTTGACAACCTAGGATGGCTTAGAGTAGACGACAGAGTACAGCAACTTGCAATGGGCCTGGTCAACAAGATACACTACACGACCAAGGTACCCATGTACATGTCAAAATACTTCCCAAAGGTCAGTGAATACCACGATCACAACACCAGAGGGAGCTCCACAAATCATGTTAAACCCAGATTTGGCTCAAACAAGGGACTAAACACGTTTCGCAATTATGCCACATCAATGTGGAACGCCCTACCCAAAGCTGTAAAGGAATGTGAATCACTACCCACTTTCAAAAACACTCTCAAAAAACACCTAAGGGAGACTGCAACCTGAAACTGGCCCCTGTAAATGTCCGAACACAACCCCCTCCAATGTACAGTAAATTACCAAGTATGGTCTTGTCAATAATCCAATGTACAGTTTTGTTTGTACAGTTGTACAGTGTCGCCCACCCACCCCTCCTACCCAACCCCCCCCCCCCCACCCACCCAACCACCTCCAATGTACAGTCCCCCCCCCACCCCCACCTACCCAATCCAATGTACAGTTTCTACGTCAAATGTATATACTTTTTTTTTTTTTTTTTTGGACTCTTTTTGTATCACAAACAGTACTGTAATTGCAAATCTGATATGTCATAAATGTATAGATGTAGCAGTTCTGTCTATCTGTATGTCATGTATGTCATAAATGTCACTATGAATTGAAAATGGGGGACCCTGATGTAAACAAGACGAAAGTCTTTCTCTGGTCTGCATCCCCTTAACAATTGTGTGTATTGAGCTGTACTGTACTGTACCCATTCTGCAATCTGTTAATAAAGTTTTCAATCAATCAATCAATCAATCAATGTATTGAGCCGTACTGTATTGTACCCATTCTGCAATCTGTTAAATAAAGTTTTCATTCATTCATTCAACTACCACACTACCGGTAGAATAAGTGCAGAGAACCGTGGGAAGTGATGCAAACTGTCTTGTCGTGTTTTGAACATTTATGTTGTGTTGATGGAATCACGTTAATGCAACCATTTTGGTGGGGGAGGTGTTACATACCATGAGCTTGGTTACTCCTGTGTCACTGCAGGCAGGTGATGGCTGCTAATTAGCTGATTGCTGCTGATTAGAAACATGCCTGGCAGCTTAAAGCTATAGTCTCTCAGTCACACATGCAGGCTGTCTGTGGTTAGAGGAGTGTGGGTTAACAGAGAGTTGTCACGTTCTTCTATTCTTTGTTCTTTAGTTTGTTCCAGTAATTTCTTGTTAGAGTAGTATTTTGAGTTAAACACAGGTTTTGGTGTCGGTTTTGCACATAGGTTGCGTGCCTTTGAGCCAGGGTCGTAACAGAGACCATAACACCTGCCCATCATGAAGATGACGTGTCACCCACCTCTACAAGCAGCAGTATCACCAGCACCACTAAAGGTTTGACCTCACAAGACCCTGCACTATGGCCAAGTGTCATAGGCCATACCCAACAATGTGGTATCAAGGGGACCAATACAAGTCAAAGATATTGTTTTCCTCCAAAATCCAGCGAACATGGCTTCTGTATTCGGTTAGCACAGACTCAGTCTATTGTTTGATATTATAAAAAAAAATTATATGATGAATAAATGCCTCGTAGTTAAAGAGAGCTTGAATTTTGGACTTCTTTATTACATATTTCTTTTAATCTCTCCCGTCCTCCCCATTTTTTTTAACACACCAGCCACCACTGACACACACGGTGGGGGATGTTTTAAAAATAAAAAATGTGCTTCACCAAAAAATTTGGTCAGCAGCCACCACTGGATAGCCTTGGCTATATTTTATGTATATGCCAGGAAAGTAGCTCAGTGTCGCATCTTTGACTCACATTCCAATAATCCATATATATTTTCTTTAAAAAAAATCACTATTAAGCGATGGGCATATTTGTCTCTCACCAACCTAGTGACAGAAATTGTCAGGTTGACTCCCATGTTAAACACATATTTTGAAATACACAGCCTGTACAGTTTAATTATAAATAATTCTAATTGTGCCTCAGAGATGAGTTTGTGCAGGTTTCTTTTCATCCTGAGGATGGCGCCATCCTCATCTAAACACACGTATACAACTTCTAGCACAACACTGGTTTGTGCACTGTAATAAAATACGTTTTGTTCAATGGAAAAATAAATAGTCTTTTCCTTTTTTTTATTGCTTATAGACCAGCAATACCCAAAAGTCACAACAGCAAGTCACAAACTGCACTGTTGCAGAACTGTTCTTTCTTTGTTCGCCTTCCAAATTGAAATATTAAAGTTATCAAAATGACAATTTTCTGGTTGTGTTTTCCTGCATTTAACATTTTCAAACAAAGCCATCATGAAACTGACAGAATAACTGAACAATAAAGTATAATATATTGTGTGGTACCCTGTCAATAACTTTGGCAGACAGGGAAAATAATACATTTTCAATACTTAAAAAAAAGTCCTCAACTATACTTTCTCTCTCGATGGATAGCTGTTTGTTGACGTGTTAAAAACGCACCAGTAGCAGGATTACTGTCATTTTGTAGCTTTTTTTGTTGTAGTTTGCCTGGTATGTAGCCTTGGTTGGTGGCTGCCCCACCAATGTTTTACATATCGTCACTGTGCGTGTGTGTGTGTGGGGGCCTTCACAAGAGTCTGGCCCAGAGGCCTCTGCATTCTTAATCTGGCCTTGATATGTAGTAGGTATATATACATAGAAGGGCTGTATGCAGGTATATTCAGACAGATATGGATATTTATGTATATACGGTAAATATTAATTTATACAGTATATACAGCACTGTCGTACAAAGGCCTACTACTACAACAACATCATCAATCTTTCAAACTGAACTTGTTTATGCAAGTGGATGATCACGGCATACATTTTCATTATTCTGTTCAAGTCAGCTCCAATATTGGATGGAGATGCAAGGCTTTTAAAGGAACACGCCAACATGATGGGAAACACTCTTACCAGAGTCAGACAAGAAGATGGATACCAAGTTCCTCTCTGTGTGTTCAATAGCTATCCGGCTGCAAGCTAGCCTAGCTTAGCACAAATGAATGGATACAGACCAGCTAGCCTAGCTTAGCACAAATTAATGGATACGGTCCAGCTAGCCTAGCTTAGCACAAATGAATGGATACAGCCCAGCTAGCCTAGCTTAGCACAAATGAATGGATACGGTCCAGCTAGCCTAGCCCAGCACAAATGAATGGATACAGACCAGCTAGCCTAGCTTAGCACAAATGAATGGATACGGACCAGCTAGCCTAGCTTAGCACAAATGAATGGATACGGACCAGCTAGCCTAGCCCAGCACAAATGAATGGATGCGGACCAGCTAGCCTAGCTTAGCACAAATGAATGGATACGGACCAGCTAGCCTAGCCCAGCACAAATGAATGGATGCGGACCAGCTAGCCTAGCTTAGCACAAATGAATGGCTACGGGCCAGCTAGCCTAGCTTAGCACAAATTAATGGATACGGACCAGCTAGCCTAGCCCAGCACAAATGAATGGATGCAGACCAACTAGCCTAGCTTAGCACAAATGAATGGATACGGCCCAGCTAGCCTAGCCCAGCACAAATGAATGGATACGGACCAGCTAGCCTAGCTTAGCACAAATGAATGGATACGGACCAGCTAGCCTAGCCCAGCACAAATGAATGGATGCAGACCAGCTAGCCTAGCCCAGCACAAATGAATAGATACAGACCAGCTAGCCTAGCTTAGCACAAATGAATGGATACGGACCAGCTAGCCTAGCCCAGCACAAATGAATGGATGCAGACCAGCTAGCCTAGCCCAGCACAAATGAATAGATACAGACCAGCTAGCCTAGCTTAGCACAAATGAATGGATACGGACCAGGTAGCCTAGCTTAGCACAAATGAATGATACGGACCAGCTAGCCTAGCTTAGCACAAATGAATAGATACAGACCAGCTAGCTTAGCTTAGCACAAATGAATGGATATGGACCAGGTAGCCTAGCTTAGCACAAATGAATGGATATGGACCAGGTAGCCTAGCTTAGCACAAATGAATGGATACGGACCAGCTAGCCTAGCTTAGCACAAATGAATGGATACGGACCAGCTAGCCTAGCTTAGCACAAATTAATGGATACGGGCCAGCTAGCCTAGCTTAGCACAAATGAATGGATACGGACCAGCTAGCCTAGCCCAGCACAAATGAATGGATACAGACCAGCTAGCCTAGCCCAGCACAAATGAATGGATACAGACCAGCTAGCCTAGCTTAGCACAAATGAATGGATACGGACCAGCTAGCCTAGCCCAGCACAAATGAATGGATACAGACCAGCTAGCCTAGCCCAGCACAAATGAATGGATACAGACCAGCTAGCCTAGCTTAGCACAAATGAATGGATACGGACCAGCTAGCCTAGCCCAGCACAAATGAATGGATACGGCCCAGCTAGCCTAGCCCAGCACAAATGAATGGATGCGGACCAGCTAGCCTAGCTTAGCACAAATGAATGGATACGGACCAGCTAGCCTAGCCCAGCACAAATGAATGGATACGGACCAGCTAGCCTAGATTAGCACAAATGAATGGATACGGACCAGCTAGCCTAGCCCAGCACAAATGAATGGATGCGGACCAGCTAGCCTAGCTTAGCACAAATGAATGGATACGGGCCAGCTAGCCTAGCTTAGCACAAATTAATGGATACGGACCAGCTAGCCTAGCCCAGCACAAATGAATGGATGCAGACCAGCTAGCCTAGCTTAGCACAAATGAATGGATACGGCCCAGCTAGCCTAGCCCAGCACAAATGAATGGATACGGACCAGCTAGCCTAGCTTAGCACAAATGAATGGATACGGACCAGCTAGCCTAGCCCAGCACAAATGAATGGATGCGGACCAGCTAGCCTAGCTTAAAACTCTGGGAGAAGTGTTTTTGTAGAGAACATTTTGAAATACTTGACGAATTAAAGTTAATA
>NW_028173901.1:507817-527817 GCF_963971535.1 Notolepis coatsorum | reverse complement strand
GGGGTCCATAACACATAAAATACAGTTACAGACGTATACACTCACAACATTTACATGTCATACAGACAATTAAAACAACAATAAAAACCCTTATACACTCATTTCATTTACATGACATACAGACCATTAAAACAACAATAAAAACCCTTATACACTCACAACATTTACATGTCATACAGACAATTAAAACAACAATAAAAACCCTAATCAAATTCATAATACAAGATAAAAATATCAGACACATACATTTTCATTTACGTACACACTATCTATTAGGGAATGTCAATTTCTTTGGTTGAAAATGTTGTTTTACCACGATTTTGAAACGGCATTTACTATTCTCCTGCTTAACATGTCTGGGAAGAGAGTTCCATTCCTGCATACCACGGAACATGACAGTTCGCTTCATTGCATTCGACCTCACTTTTGGAAGTGTAAAACCTCGTGCAGAAGCATGTCTGGTGGAATGGTTGTGTCTGTCAAGACTTATTGATAAATTGTTATATAAAATTGAGGGGATCTTTGTAACAAGAATATTCCTAGTGAATACAAGGAGTGAGCAGAGTAATTTATGTTTGACAAGTAACCAAGTTAAACAACTGTGCATCGCTGCAACATTAGTTCTGTACTCACAGCGAAGCGCTATACGTGCTGCTTTGTTTTGTACCATTTGTAATTTTTTCAGTTTATTCGTTGTTACATTCGACCATACTGCAGGACAATAGTCAAGATTTGACAAAACCAGAGCTTGAATTACCTGTTTGATAGAATTTAGTGGTAACAAATGAGCACATCTTTTAACAACAGAAATCCCTCTTCCCATTTTCACTACTATATTGTTTATATCGTGTGACCATGACAATTTACTGTCTAATGTTACCCCTAGGAGTTTAGTCTCCTGGACTTGATTAATTACCACATCACTTATCAAAAGTTTCAAGACTGGGTTCGTTCTTAGAATATGGTTTGAACCGAAAATGATGCTACTTGTCTTTGATATGTTTAGAACTAGTTTGTTATTCTTTATCCATTCCATCACTGATTGCAACTCTGCCTTTAGAACCGTATTTAATTCATTGGCTGTTGAGGCTGATGTGTAAATCGTTGAATCATCCGCATACATAGAAATATAGGACTTATTTAGGACAAGAGGCATGTCATTTGTAAATATGGTGTAGAGCAAAGGCCCAAGGCAACTTCCTTGGGGTACTCCACACCTTACCGTTTTAACTTCTGAGTAACTCCCATTAAAAAAAACTATTTGTTTCCGGTTTGCTAAATAAGTTTGCATCCAAGATAGTGCAGATGAGGAGAAACCGTAACATTCAAGTTTTTTAAGTAAGAATTTGTGATCTATGATGTCGAATGCTGCAGTAAAATCAAGCAAGACAGCTCCAACCATTTTCTTTTTATCTATCTCTTTCAGCCAATCATCCGTCATTTGGGTTAAAGCAGTCGCTGTTGAATGTCCTTCACGATATGCATGTTGAAAATCAGTGGTCAATGTGTTAAAAGAAAAGTAGCTTTTAATCTGTTCACTTACTATTCTTTCCATCAGTTTACTCAAAACTGGCAGTAAACTTATGGGACGACTATTAGATCCTGAGAATGGCAATTTCAAATTTTTTGGCAGTGGTATTACTTTGGCAGTTTTCCACTGTTGCGGATACAAACATTCACTAAAGGATTGATTTATAATATGACAGATAGCAGGGGCAATTAAATCAGGGACCAATTTCAGAAGTTTCCCGTCAAGACCGTCAACACCTGGTGGTTTGTTTTTAGTGGTACTTAACATATATTCTACATTACTTATAGTCACACTATCAAAATTAAATTGACAATTTTTATCTTTCATTATTTTATTCTTTATTAATAAATAAGATTTTTCATTATCTATTGTTATACAGTATGAAATGGTAAATGGTGCATTTATATAGTGCTTTTATCAAAGCGCTTTGCAATTTATGCCATATGGCTGTCCTAACTGTGGTGGGCAGTTCATTCCACCATTGTGGGGCAAGGACTATTATTACATATATATTACTACATCAAGTTCAAGTTCAAGTTCAAGTTCTTTAATAGTTGTCATACAGAAGTACAGAATACTTTCATACAAAATGCTTCTTACTGTTACGCTCCAGAGACTGTGCTAGACAAGATAGTATCAAATAACATAATAACATAATATAGCATGAATTTAGAAGAAGAAAATGAGGTCACAGTGTTCGGTATAGACATATGTACAATGTTCTGAGTTACCATATAATATACAATACACAATACTATGCAGTGTACTAATGTACAGTACTATCTAGTGCAAAGCAGAAATGGGATGAGGTACAATTTTATTACTACATATTATTACATATACATTACTATATATTACTACATATATATTACTACATATATATTACTATATATATTACTACATATTATTACATATATATTACTACATATATATTACTATATATATTACTACATATATATTACTATATATATTATTACATATATATTACTACATTATATTACTATATATTATTACATATATATTATTACATATATATTACTACATATATATTACTACATATATATTACTATATATATATTACTATATATATATATATTACTACATATATATTACTATATATATTATTACATATATATTATTACATATATATTATTACATATATATTACTACATATATATTATTACATATATATTATTACATATATATTATTACATATATATTACTACATATATATTACTACATATATATTATTACATATATATTATTACATATATATTACTACATATATATTACTACATATATATTACTACATATATATTACTACATATATATTACTACATATATATTACTACATATATATTACCCTGCTTCCTCTCCTGCTGCTGCCTGAAGCACAAAGAGCATTCCTCAGCTGTGAATCAGAGGTCAAAGGTCACTGACTCAACTCTGTATTAGTACTGGGCGCTCTTTGATTGAGGGACCGTTCCCATGCACACACGCAACGGGCAGACACACACACACAAACACACATTTATACACACACACACACACACACACACACACACACAGACAGACAGACAGACAGACAGACAGACAGACAGACAGACAGACAGACAGACAGACAGACAGACAGACAGACAGACAGACAGACAGACAGACAGACAGACAGACAGACAGAAGCAAGTACACAGAAATGTGGTTCCAAGATTCCATTCAATATCATAGCCATATCAGAAACCTGGATTAGTGAGGAGAAGGGAATAGATTTAGATCTGGATGGATATGAACTCAATTATGTGAACAGAAAGAACAAGAACGGTGGAGGGGTGGCAATATGTAAGGGATAATGTATAGCTACGAGGTCATTGTCGCAAAATAATTGACCGACACAGAGTTTAGAATACTGAGGCGCCTCGCCGAGGTGTTCTTTAAACGTAGTGAAGGTCAATTATTTTGCGACAATGACAGAGTATAGCTATACATTGTCCCGCTTATTACATGGCTAACTTACTAACAATATACCTAATTCATTTTACACCATCGACAAGACGAGATCAAATGCAGATGCAGTTGTTCTGTGGCTCAGTCAGCCCAAATAAAGTGATTATTATTATCGCCGGCAGCCGGCAGGTGTGTCTGATTGCACTGATGCAGTGTGTGTCAGTGGGCTTGATTGCTCCAGCTGCGAACAGTGGTCATTATTGCTCAGTTGCCCCTGGCAGCGGTCCGTTATCGAGTAATAACGGACCGCTGCTGAGCACTATTGACCAATCACAATCAAGCATTTCGGCGAATGTTAAAACGCCATGTAATAAACATAGATAAAAGTTTGAAATATAAAATTATCGAAAATATGACAGCAGTGGTTGATATTTACTTGAGTGTATTACGGTGGAAATCTATATTGAAAAGATGAAAAATGTCATTGTAAGTTGCATATATAGAGTGCCTGGATCAGATATTGAAAGATTTAAAGACTGGATGGAAAGCATTTTTACTAAATCTACGCAAAAAGTTATGTTGATCTGTGGTGACTTTAATATCGACCTCCTAAACCCAAGAAAACATAAAATGACAGAAGAGTTTATCAATTCAGTGTACAGTATGGGCCTATATCCAACAACCACCAAGCCAAGCAGAATCACTTCACACTGTGCCACTTTACTAGATAATATATAACGGTTTAACTAAGCCAGAACACAGATGCAGACACAAACATGCAGAGACGATGTGGAATCAGAGTAAAACCCAAATGACGGGTGTATTTAATTAGAAAAGAAGAGTAATGGTTCCAGTCACTAGGCCGTCCAGGGAGCGAGCGGGCGCAGGGTAGTCAGACGAGCGGGGCGGGGGGTCGTAGCCGGGAGCGGGTTCTCAGACCGTCCTGGGATACACACGGAGAGAGTGGTCAGGCAGACGGAGGTCATGCACAGGGATCCAAGACGGGGAACAGGGTGTGGAGCAAGGAACGAACTGCGAGCAAAGGAGGACGAGAAACATTAGATAAGCAAAGTAGAACACGGACTGATAAAGAGAACAAGGCACGAGAATACGGACTGACTGGAAATAAGGAACTACGATCTGGCAGCCTCATGGCATCTGGGCCAGGTCTAAGTAGGGTTGGTAATCAGCTGGTAGATGTCACACACCTGCACCCCATCCTGTAATCAGAGAGAGAGAGAGGAAGAGAGGGAGAGTAGCTAGGTCGGGATAGAGTGGGAGAACCAAGGGTATTAGAGGGTGGGAACCCTGGAGGCCTGGAGGGGCATGACAATATATTTACAAACACTATGGAAAACAACACAGAGCGGGCTTCTATTCACCCACATTAGTGACCACCTTCCTATTTTTGTGGTATATTATTGTAATTATAGGAAGAAATATTATACCAAAAATCATAAATATAAAAGAGTGAAAACAGAGGAAGTAATGAGATCACAAAACAATATTTAATAACACAGAATTGGAAAAAGGTATATGATGGAAAAGATATTGATAAAGCATACAATGGTCCTCATTCTCGAACGGACATACGTAAAACTTACCAAGGATTCCCTTCGTAACTCGTTTTACCTACTTATTCAGCATTCTCGAACGGCTTAGTTCTTTTGTGATCAAATTCTTTATTACATTTTTTTATTTTCACATGTAACAAAACGCAACACAATACAGTAACAATAATAATACACAAGACATCACAGGACAGTACTTAATAATAATAACTTTATTTGTATAGCACCTGTCATACATGGGATTGCAGTTCAAAGTGCTTTACACCAGTAAGAAATAAGACATCAGAAGACAGGAACAACTACTGGACCCAATTACCAAATTCACTATAAACATATGGAACACAATAGTAAAGAAATACAAGCTAGAAAAATAATCCAAGATACTGAGATGGATAACACACGACAACAAATTCAAACCAGGGATAGAAGAACATGGGTTCAAAAGATGGGAACGGGGGGGATAACAGCAATATGTACAATGATAGAAGGAGGGGAGATGCAGACTCTACAAAAATTTAAAGAAAGATTCGGACTAGAGAATAGGGACCACTTTAGATATTTACAGATTAGAGACTACTACAACAAGGAAATAAAACTAGACAAAGACAAATAACAGAATGGGGTAATTAAGATAATGGTAAAATCATACGAAGGATGGAAGGGAAGGGTGATATCAGCCGTATATCAGGCAATAATGGACAGTAAGGGAAATACAACATTGTATATAAAAGAAAAGTGGGAGAAAGAGTTAGAAATAGAGATAACAGAGGAGGAATGGTATAACACATGTAAGACACAACAATCAACCACAGGATCAAGGATATGGAGGGAGTTTGGGTGGGAAAACATAATTAGATACTTTATAACACCAGAAATACAGGGCAATTACACACCAGCATAGAAACCATGTTGGAGGAAGTGTGGACAAGAAATAGCAAATCACACACACATATTCTGGAGAGAAAATAAGAAACTACTGGGAAGAGATAGGAGGGATAATAAATGAAATAATAGGATACGAAATACCCCAGGAAGGCCAAGTGTTGTATCTGGGGAACCTATCACAGGAAGGAATTCAAGGGGAAGACAAATACTTGATTAAGATACTAATAGTGGCAGTCAAGAAAGCTTTAACTAAACTGTGGTACAAGGTAGAAGCGCCGACGAAGGAACAATGGATAGAGATAGTAGAGGGGATACAGGAAATGGAGAGAATCACGCATTTGCTGAGGCTGCAAGAGGAGAAGTTTGAATCGAAATGGGAAAATGTTCGAATACATTTTTTATATTCTGCAGCACTGGAGTGGAACAAGCTTCCAGTGGCCCTGAAAAACATCGAAGAGGGGGGACGTTTTAGACGTGCCACAAAGAAATGGCTAGCCAGTGAAGTATAGAATAGCCATAGGAAGGAGAGGGTAGGGAGTGTTTTTTGTATGGGGTTGCTATTATGTTTTATTCTGTTTTTTATTATGATGCTCTATGTTTTATTATGATGCTCTATGTTTTATTATGATGCTCTGTTTTAGTATGTTTTATTATGATGCTCTATGTTTTATGATGTCTGTCCATGTCCAAAATCAGGGACCATGATGGAAATAAGTGCTTGCACTTTCTCATGTTTTTATCCCTTGGATGCTGTCTTTTACTCCACAATAAAAATCAATCAATCAATCAATCAAAAAGTGGGAAGAATATAGGAGGGGAAGGAACAACATCACAGAGGATTGAAAAGGATACAAGGAAATGAATGAAAATGTAAATAAATTATGCAAATATAGAATGGACCAAAGGACCCATGCCACACTTTTTCTTTTCTCATTTTTGTCTATTTGTTTTATTTTTATTTCTTGTTGATAAGTCTTTATAGTTTTGTATGTTGAAATGTATTGTCTATGTATGTTGTTGAAAAAAATGAAACTTAAGTAAAAAAAAATATATATATAAGACATACAATCAGTGTAAAACAAGCAGCAAGAGCAAAGCATAAAGTGGGATAAAATAATGCAGATATATTAATCAAATCATATCAGAACCTCACGTTCCAATAGGCTTCTTGAATTTCTGTAATCTATTACAAAACGGTTATAGTATGCACCCAGCGGATAGTGGGGCGTAAAGATAAAAGTTAAAATAAGTAAAATAATAGCAAAGGTAAAATGAGCAGACATATAAAATCACAGTTTTTCACATTAGGATCTAACATCCCAACAGGCCACCTTGTTTATGGTTTGATTCAGTTTTAGTAGAATGTAAAATACATGAATGATGAAATGAGCACATAAAGTGCAGACATACTATAAAATCACAGTTTCTTTACAGTGCAATAAAATAGTTCTGGATTACTGTTTAACAGTTCAAAGTCGTCTTTACCTAAGTGGCGCAGTGGGCCTTTTGTAGACTACAATGTTTTTTTTTCATAGAAAAAAAGTCACCGGCCACTGTGGCCGGTAGAATGACAGAGTTACCGGCCACAGCCGAATTCTACCAGCATTTGGCCGGTGGCCGGTGTTAATGTCAAGCCCTGAGCGTAATTATTAAGTAATGTAGTTAAGTATTAAGTAATGTAGTGTAAGTATTAAGTAATGTAGTTAAGTATTAAGTAATGTAGTTAAGTATTAAGTAATGTAGTGTAAGTATTAAGCAGTGGCGGCCGGTGGGTATTCGCCACTAGGGGCGCTATACCAAATATTTTGTACAGTACAGTACAGTACCACGCAACACTCATGGCAAGACGTGAGCGATTCGACTCACGCTCACGGCAATGAATCGGCTCTTATGAACGAGTCGCTCAGCTGTTACTACAACAACACACAACCAGTCAAATAAAGTATAGTCTAGACTCTAATTCACAACTTGAAACACAATATATAAATAGAAAAGTTAGAAACAAAACTCGCCCGTCTACAAACACAGGCAGATCTCTCCCTCTCTCCTTCTCTCTCTCACACACAACGCGACGTGGAATCGATTCGTTACACAATCAGACCTATTATATACCAAGAATAACTTCAGTATGAGTACAGGGCTGTACACATATTTTGCATATTGTTAAACGAGCCAAGGCTAGCTATTAAACTATCGATATGAATCGAAAATCTGGGACCCTGATGTAAACAAGACAAACGTCTTTCTCTGGTCTGCATCCCCTTAACAATTGTGTGTATTGAGCCGTACTGTATTGTACCCATTCTGCAATCTGTTAATAAAGTTCTCATTCATTCATTCATTCAAACATAGACGATCTCTCTGTCTCTCGGATCAATGTGGCCAGCTAAGCTAACGGAGCTAACAGCTAGCAGTACAACGTTATGCGGCATCAGTAGACAACGTATCATGTATTAAACTAGAGTTAAGATCGCTAATCTACCTTGTTGTTGGCTTGTTGATAAAGTATATCCACTCCATGGCATTGTCCATTCAGCCTGTGTTGATGTCCATCCATTGTCCATGCATGTCCCTCCACACTGCCTCCATAATATAGCTTGTTGTTAGTTAGCCAAGAGCTGTGTCTTTGTCCATTTCCGCCTCGAACAGCCTGCAAACTACCTGGCGTTCTATCGCCATGCTCTAAGACAAACTCTAACCTTAACCAACTTTGAAAGAGTGCCTAAGCTCAGTGTAGTTGCTGTTGTTGTTGACGAGTCGACTGAGTTGCATTCTCTCTCTAACCAACCCGAGAAATGCGGCAATGGAAAAAAACTGGCATCGCGTCGGCCAATCAGAGAGCGTCTCCGCGAAATGCGGCTATGGAAATTCTTCACGGAAGTTCACACGCTGCTGGCTAGACCGCTTCAAATCGCGCTCGGATTCCAACATAATAGTCATATTTCAACGCACAACGCCGTATGCACTGATTGGCTGTGACGGAGACAGCGATCAAACTGTGACGCGCACGCAGAGCGCTATCGCTTCTTGCCCGGGCGAGAAATACGAAAAAATAAAAAAAAACGTCACTTCCTGCCCATGAAAACTGTTTTTTTAATTTAGATAATAACGTTATATTGTGCATTGGAAATACAAACATACTTAAAATGAGTAAATATTATTAATTTTAAACATGTTTATATTATTTATAGGGCTATAAAACACAAAAACAAAAAAGTTTTATTGTCTTGTTCTCTGATTTAACAGCAGCTGGCCAGCAGGTGGGTCGGCGCCCTAGCGCCCCTAGTGGTAGAGCCGCCACTGGTATTAAGTAATGTAGTGTAAGTATTAAGTAATGTAGTGTAAGTATTAAGTAATGTAGTGTAAGTATTAAGTAATGTAGTTAAGTATTAAGTAATGTAGTGTAAGTATTAAGTAATGTAGTTAAGTATTAAGTAATGTAGTTAAGTATTAAGTAATGTAGTGTAAGTATTAAGTAATGTAGTTAAGTATTAAGTAATGTAGTGTAAGTATTAAGTAATGTAGTGTAAGTATTAAGTAATGTAGCGTAATTATTAAGTAATGTAGTTAAGTATTAAGTAATGTAGTTAAGTATTAAGTAATGTAGTTAAGTATTAAGTAATGTAGTGTAAGTATTAAGTAATGTAGTTAAGTATTAAGTAATGTAGTGTAAGTATTAAGTAGTGTAGTTAAGTAGTGTAGTGTAAGTATTAAGTAATGTAGTGTAAGTATTAAGTAATGTAGTGTAAATATTAAGTATTGTAGTGTAAGTATTAAGTCATGTAGTGTAAGTATTAAGTCATGTAGTTAAGTATTAAGTAATGTAGTGTAAGTATTAAGTATTGTAGTGTAAGTATTAAGTATTGTAGTGTAAGTATTAAGTAGTGTAGTGTAAGTATTAAGTATTGTAGTGTAAATATTAAGTAGTGTAGTGTAAGTATTAAGTAGTGTAGTGTAAGTATTAAGTAATGTAGTGTAAGTATTAAGTAATGTAGTGTAAGTATTAAGTAATGTAGTTAAGTATTAAGTAGTGTAGTGTAAGTATTAAGTATTGTAGTGTACGTATTAAGTATTGTAGTGTACGTACTGGGGTCCATAAGTCTACAATAGTAGTTGCTGCTTCAGCAAAGACAACAGAAAACAGTTATTTAAGTCCAGTGGAAACTTTGTCTCTTGGGATCTGAGAGGAGGTCAACAAAGCATGTGATCTGCTGCAGTTATACAGGTTCACACACACACACACACACACACACACACACACACACACACACACACACACACACACACACACACTATATCAACGACAGATAGAGAGATATAATGAAAATGAGAATGAGAATGAAGAAAGACAGAAAGACAGAAAGACAGAAGGAAAGAGAGAGAGAGAGAAAGACAGAAGGAAAGAGAGAGAGAGAGAGAGAGAGAGAGAGAGAGAGAGAGAGAGAAAGAGAGAAAGAGAGAAAGAAAGCATCAGAGACATATACTTCAAACAGAGAGTACACAGTGGCAGAATACCTGAGCACTGTGACTGACCCAAAACTAAGAAGATCCTTGACTAGGTACAGACTCAGCGAGCACAGCCTAGCCATCGAGAAAGGCCGCCATAGGCAGACCTGGCTCCCAAGAGAAGACAGACTGTGCACCCACTGCACACAAGAAGAGGTGGAAACCGAGCTACACTTCTTAACAACCTGCCCACTATACCAAGACATCAGAGACATATACTTCAACCTGCCCACTATACCAAGACATCAGAGACATATACTTCAACCTGCCCACTATACCAAGACATCAGAGACATATACTTCAACCTGCCCACTATACCAAGACATCAGAGACATATATACTTCAACCTGCCCACTATACCAAGACATCAGAGACATATACTTCAACCTGCCCACTATACCAAGACATCAGAGACATATACTTCAACCTGCCCACTATACCAAGACATCAGAGACGTATACTTCAACCTGCCCACTATACCAAGACATCAGAGACATATACTTCAACCTGCCCACTATACCAAGACATCAGAGACATATATACTTCAACCTGCCCACTATACCAAGACATCAGAGACATATACTTCAACCTGCCCACTATACCAAGACATCAGAGACATATACTTCAACCTGCCCACTATACCAAGACATCAGAGACATATACTTCAACCTGCCCACTATACCAAGACATCAGAGACATATACTTCAACCTGCCCACTATACCAAGACATCAGAGACATATACTTCAACCTGCCCACTATACCAAGACATCAGAGACGTATACTTCAACCTGCCCACTATACCAAGACATCAGAGACATATACTTCAACCTGCCCACTATACCAAGACATCAGAGACATATACTTCAACCTGCCCACTATACCAAGACATCAGAGACATATACTTCAACCTGCCCACTATACCAAGACATCAGAGACATATACTTCAACCTGCCCACTATACCAAGACATCAGAGACATATACTTCAACCTGCCCACTATACCAAGACATGAGAGACATATACTTCAACCTGCCCACTATACCAAGACATCAGAGACATATACTTCAACCTGCCCACTATACCAAGACATCAGAGACATATACTTCAACCTGCCCACTATACCAAGACATCAGAGACATATACTTCAACCTGCCCACTATACCAAGACATCAGAGACATATACTTCAACCTGCCCACTATACCAAGACATCAGAGGCATATACTTCAACCTGCCCACTATACCAAGACATCAGAGACATATACTTCAACCTGCCCACTATACCAAGACATCAGAGACATATACTTCAACCTGCCCACTATACCAAGACATCAGAGACATATACTTCAACCTGCCCACTATACCAAGACATCAGAGACATATACTTCAACCTGCCCACTATACCAAGACATCAGAGACATATACTTCAACCTGCCCACTATACCAAGACATCAGAGACATTGGGAGGGGAGGCAGAGAGAGAGGAGAGGGAGGGGAGGCAGAGAGAGAGAGAGGGAGGGGAGGGGAGGCAGAGAGAGAGGAGAGGGAGGGGAGGCAGAGAGAGAGGGGAGGGAGGGGAGGGGAGGCAGAGAGAGAGGAGAGGGATGGGAGGGGAGGCAGAGAGAGAGGGGAGGGAGGGGATGGGAGGCAGAGAGAGAGGAGAGGGAGGGGAGGGGAGGCAGAGAGAGAGGAGAGGGAGGGGAGGCAGAGAGAGAGGGGAGGGAGGGAGGGGAGGGGAGGCAGAGAGAGAGGGGAGGGGAAGGGAGGCAGAGAGAGAGGGGAGGGAGGGGAGGGGAGGCAGAGAGAGAAGGAGGGAGGGGAGGGGAGGGGAGGGGAGGCAGAGAGAGAGGGGAGGCGCGGCAGAGAGAGAGAGAGGGAGAGGGAGGGGAGGGGAGGCGCGGCAGAGAGGAGAGGAGAGGGAGGGGAGGGGAGGGGAGGCAGAGAGAGAGGGGAGGGGGGGAGGGGAGGCAGAGAGAGGGAGAGGGAGGGGAGGGGAGGGGAGGCAGAGAGAGAGGGGAGGGGAGGGGAGGCAGAGAGGGAGGGGAGGGAGGGGAGGGGAGGCAGAGAGAGAGAGGAGGGGGGAGGGGAGGGGAGGCAGAGAGAGGGAGAGGGAGGGGAGGGGAGGGGAGGCAGAGAGAGGGAGAGGGAGGGGAGGGGAGGGGAGGCAGAGAGAGAGGGGAGGGGAGGGGAGGCAAAGAGGGAGGGGAGGGAGGGGAGGGGAGGCAGAGAGAGAGAGGGAGGGGAGGGGAGGCAGAGAGAGAGGGGAGGGAGGGGAGGGGAGGCAGAGAGAGAGAGAGGGAGGGGAGGGGAGGCAGAGAGAGAGAGAGGGAGGAGAGGGAGGGGAGGGGAGGCAGAGAGAGGGGAGGGAGGGGAGGGGAGGCAGAGAGAGAGGGGAGGCAGAGAGAGAGAGGAGAGAGAAGCGCGCTGCCGCTCCTCTGGACGCCCCGCTCTGACACACAGTGACTGTAGTCCCGCTGGTGGAAGTGACCGCTGCTCATCATCATCATCATCATCATCATCAACACAGCAACTTGTTGTCGCTAAACTTGGATTGTTGGTTTTCTTTTCACGGAGGGAAACACGAGGGGCGCGGACCGTTGAACCCGGTGTCCGTCTCGCTGGACAGAGAGAGAGAATGGAGGAGAAGCACAAAGGTAAGAGAGAGAGAGAGAGAGCGAGTTATCGGACTTGTTGTGGACTTGGACGCACATCCCCGTGTTCTGCTGAACTCGCCTGGTGTGGTTTAGTGTCTCACGGTGTGTTTATGGACTTGCGTGGTTTCTCAGGACCGCTGTTGTACTCGGAGATACGGTTGATGACACGGACGTTTTTCATTATTGTTTCATTGCCAGTGATCGCGATATCATATCGCCGATATGACGATATGACAGTGAGTTACAGCATCATATCCACCTGGGTCTGACTCATGTAGTGGAGCCACAGTCACTTGCTCCTCGATGGGAAACCAACCTAGATTTACCCTGAAGAACTGGTTCTAACCGAACCGCTCGTTATACAAGAATCACAGAGACATTTCAAAGGTGCTCACAGTTGCACGAGGGTTTCAGACAGAGATACGGGATGGTTTGGAAACTCGGCGTTGCTAATAAACATTTTAAATATCTTTTATAAACTGGTCAACACGGCATTATTTCCGGCGTTGGCTGCCTGGTGTGATCACAGCGCATGCGCATCATGCACCCAACGCCGGAAATAATGCAGTGTTGACCAGTTTATAAGAAATATTTAAAATGTTTATTAGCAACGCCGAGTTTTCAAACCATCCCGTATCTCTGTCTGAAACCCTTGTGCAACTGTGAGCACCTTTGAAACGTCTCTGTGATTCTTGTATAACGAACGGTTCAGCCAGAACCAGTCCTTCATGGTCAACATAGGTTGGTTTGCTATTGAGGAGCAAGTGACCGTGGATTCACTCGGTGCATCACAGTCACGAAAGGGGCGAGGAGTCTTTGTGGAGTCAGTGAGCGCCTCGCCCACAGCGCTGTGCGGGTTATGAACAACTCACACAGATATTCAGGCTGGTTTCATAAACCATGAACACAGATATGCAGGTGGTTTCATAAACCATAAACACAGATATTCAGGCTGGTTTCATAAACCATAAACACAGATATTCAGGCTGGTTTCATAAACCATAAACACAGATATTCAGGCTGGTTTCATAAACCATAAACACAGATATTCAGGCTGGTTTCATAAACCATGAACACAGATATTCAGGCTGGTTTCATAAACCATGAACACAGATATTCAGGCTGGTTTCATAAACCATAAACAGATATTCAGGCTGGTTTCATAAACCATAAACACAGATATTCAGGCTGGTTTCATAAACCATAAACACAGATATTCAGGTGGTTTCATAAACCATAAACACAGATATTCAGGCTGGTTTCATAAACCATAAACACAGATATTCAGGCTGGTTTCATAAACCATAAACACAGATATTCAGGCTGGTTTCATAAACCATGAACACAGATATTCAGGCTGGTTTCATAAACCATAAACAGATATTCAGGCTGGTTTCATAAACCATAAACACAGATATTCAGGCTGGTTTCATAAACCATAAACACAGATATTCAGGTGGTTTCATAAACCATAAACACAGATATTCAGGCTGGTTTCATAAACCATAAACACAGATATTCAGGCTGGTTTCATAAACCATAAACACAGATATTCAGGCTGGTTTCATAAACCATAAACACAGATATTCAGGCTGGTTTCATAAACCATAAACACAGATATTCAGGCTGGTTTCATAAACCATAAACACAGATTCAGGCTGGTTTCATCGATACGCTGATCAATAAACGCGCTGCCTGCTGGGTCTGGTCTTTAGAACTCAACTGCACGGATGTCGACAGAAACACAGACCAATTAAAAAATACAACTCTGCGATAATGATGATCTCTCTCCTGTCTCTCTCTCCTGTCTCTCTCTCTCCTGTCTCTCTCCTGTCTCTCTCCTGTCTCTCTCCTGTCTCTCTCTCTCCTCTCTCTCTCCTGTCTCTCTCCTCTCTCTCTCCTGTCTCTCTCCTGTCTCTCTCCTGTCTCTCTCCTCTCTCTCTCCTGTCTCTCTCTCCCCTCTCTCTCTTCTCTCTCTCTCCTGTCTCTCTCCTGTCTCTCTCCTGTCTCTCTCCCCTTTCTCCCCCTATTTCCCCTGTCTCTCTCCTATCTCCCCTGTCTCTCCCTCCTTTCTCCCCCTATCTCTCCTGTCTCTCCCCTGTCTCTCCCCTTTCTCCCCCTATCTCCCCTGTCTCTCCCTCCTCTCTCCCCTTTCTCCCCTGTCTCCCCTGTCTCTCCCTCCTGTCTCCCCTGTCTCTCCCTCCTCTCTCCCCTGTCTCCCCTGTCTCTCCCTCCTCTCTCCCCTGTCTCCCCTGTCTCCCCTGTCTCCCCTGTCTCTCCCTCCTGTCTCCCCTTTCTCCCCCTTTCTCCCCTGTCTCTCCCTCCTCTCTCCCCTGTCTCCCCTGTCTCTCCCTCCTCTCTCCCCTGTCTCCCCTGTCTCCCCTGTCTCTCCCTCCTGTCTCCCCTGTCTCTCCCCTGTCTCCCCTGTCTCTCCCCTGTCTCCCCTGTCTCCTCTGTCTCCCCTGTCTCTCCCTCCTGTCTCCCCTGTCTCCCATGTCCCTCCCCCCTGTCCCTCCCCCCCGTCTCCCCTGTCCCTCCCTCCCACATGAACACCATAGCAACGCACAGCGGCGGTCACTGGATTCCAGTAGCAGCAACATTGTTCTCTGGAGATTCTTCACATTCCTGTGTGGTTATTTTCTCCACGAGAATCTGTGAAGCGGTTTAATAACCCTTTAATAACCCGAACCCGCTAGACATAAACACCGCGTTTTCACCTCTCGTTCGAGCGGCACAACGCTACTGTGTGATAGAAGCTGCAGAAGCTACTGTGATAGAAGCTACTGTTGTAGAAGCTACTGTGATAGAAGCTACTGTTGTAGAAGCTACTGTTGTAGAAGCTACTGTGATAGAAGCTGCTGTGATAGAAGCTACTGTTGTAGAAGCTACTGTTGTAGAAGCTACTGTGATAGAAGCTACTGTGATATAAGCTACTGTTGTAGAAGCTACTGTGATAGAAGCTACTGTTGTAGAAGCTACTGTGATAGAAGCTACTGTGATATAAGCTACTGTTGTAGAAGCTACTGTTGTAGAAGCTACTGTGATAGAAGCTACTGTGATAGAAGCTACTGTTGTAGAAGCTACTGTGATAGAAGCTACTGTGATAGAAGCTACTGTTGTAGAAGCTACTGTGATAGAAGCTACTGTGATAGAAGCTACTGTTGTAGAAGCTGCAGAAGCTACTGTGATAGAAGCTACTGTGATAGAAGCTACTGTGATAGAAGCTACTGTTGTAGAAGCTGCAGAAGCTACTGTGATAGAAGCTACTGTGATAGAAGCTACTGTGATAGAAGCTACTGTTGTAGAAGCTACTGTGATAGAAGCTACTGTTGTAGAAGCTACTGTGATAGAAGCTACTGTGATAGAAGCTACTGTTGTAGAAGCTGCAGAAGCTACTGTGATAGAAGCTACTGTGATAGAAGCTACTGTGATAGAAGCTACTGTTGTAGAAGCTGCAGAAGCTACTGTGATAGAAGCTACTGTTGTAGAAGCTACTGTGATAGAAGCTACTGTTGTAGAAGTTACATGATAGAAGCTACTGTGATAGAAGCTACTGTGATAGAAGCTACTGTGATAGAAGCTACTGTGATAGAAGCTACTGTGATAGAAGCTACTGTGATAGAAGCTGCAGAAGCTACTGTGATAGAAGCTACTGTGATAGAAGCTACTGTGATATAAGCTACTGTTGTAGAAGCAGGGAGCGAAATTAACTTTTTGACTCACCGGCCAGTGGCGGGTAGATGGGAAGCGTCTACCCGCCAAGCATATTTCTTACCTGCCAATATATATTTTATATATAAAATTTTTTTTTAAATAAAATATATATTATATAATCATACTTGTAGTTGTATTATCTGCGAGACATCGCCACCACGCAATAAGTCAAAATGCTTGCTATCTGCAAACAGCTCCACTGTCTGTTTTGGCTGTGTTGCTCTTCTAGAAAAATAATCCTTTCAGGGTTGCCTATTGAAATACTGTACACTTTCCTACTGTACACTTTCCTGATTAATTGAAATGGGGGACCCTGATGTAAACAAGACGAAAGTCTTTCTCTGGTCTGCATCCCCTTAACAATTGTGTGTATTGAGCTGTACTGTACCCATTCTGCAATCTGTTAATAAAGTTTTCAATCAATCAATCAATCACACCTCCAGTACAGAAACATTGTTTGAGTTTGCGTGTCAGGTAGACCATTGATTGACAGTCGAGTCTGCCAATTACATCACATCGCTTGTACTCCGGTGCTGCAGCTGGACCCATTGCCCACCTCTGCTGTTGATAACGCTAGCCAAGTTATTATACACACAGATACACAGTGGGCCAGTGACTTTGGTGTAGGGGTGTAACAATGCATCGATCCTAAGGGGGAAATTCAACTGCATCGATTTGAAAATGTTAGAATAGATTATCGCAATTTTAATGTGACCACGTTATGTTATTGTCATGTCCGTTACAGCCAACACACCGACATACGCTACTGCATCAACGTTATGATTAACAAAGCAAGGCATTCGTTTTGTTGCATTAACGTTATATTACTATTGCTATCGATAAATCTAGGTGTTCTAAAATCTATTGCTATTGGTAAGAGAGACTATAATAAGTTGGTGTCTCGGAAAACGAGAGCCCTGATCGCGGAGTTTCAGGAAGTAAACAAGAAAAATTAGAGCTTCCGATTGGTCATTTGCTTTATTTCCCATGAAACCAGTCACTTCACTCTACTGTGATTGGACCGTTGGCAATGTGGGACTTGTAGTTTTTTAACGATCTCGCAGCGGAGGAAAAAAAAGACGAGAGAGGCTATAATCTGTATTCGCACAGCGTGCGCGTAATTGATTTTTACCGTTCGCATACAAATATTTTTAGGGGCCTGCTTATGAACTACACGCCACACGGCGGGCAGCCCTCTAAGTGTCATGCGCCAAAGGTAAAAACAGACCGCCCCTGGCGGGCGGCGGGCTCTAGTTTCGGTCCCTGTGTAGAAGCTACTGTTGTAGAAGTTACATGATAGAAGCTACTGTTGTAGAAGCTACTGTGATAGAAGCTACTGTTGTAGAAGCTACTGTGATAGAAGCTACTGTGTGATGGAAGCTACTGTGATAGAAGCTACTGTGATAGAAGCTACTGCTGTAGAAGCTACTGTGATAGAAGCTACTGTGATAGAAGCTGTAGAAGCTACTGTGATAGAAGCTACTGTGATAGAAGCTACTGTGATAGAAGCTACTGTTCTGTAGAAGCTACATGATATAAGCTACTGTGATAGAAGCTACTGTGATAGAAGCTACTGTGATAGAAGCTACTGTGATAGAAGCTACTGTGATATAAGCTACTGTGATAGAAGCTACTGTGATATAAGCTACTGTGATAGAAGCTACTGTGATAGAAGCTACTGTGATAGAAGCTACTGTGATATAAGCTAATGTGATAGAAGCTACTGTTATAGAAGCTACTGTGATAGAAGCTACTGTTATAGAAGCTACTGTGATAGAAGCTACTGTGATAGAAGCTACTGTGATAGAAGCTACTGTGATAGAAGCTAAGTGATAGAAGCTACTGTGATAGAAGCTACCGTGATAGAAGCTACTGTGATGGAAGTTACATGATAGAAGCTACTGCGATAGAAGCTACTGTGATAGAAGCTATAGAAGCTACTGTGATAGAAGCTACTGTTGTAGAAGCTACTGTGATAGAAGCTACTGTTGTAGAAGCTACTGTGATAGAAGCTACTGTGATAGAAGCTAATGTTGTAGAAGCTACCGTGATGCTTGGTCTTTACACCACGTCTCGTCTCACAATCAGCTGCTCAATGACTCTGCTTGATGACACAGGCGGTGTGTGAATTAGTTGTTGGCATAAATAACTTTCACCGTTCAGTGTGTGTGTGTGTGCGTTTGTGCAAGCATCAGTGTGTGTGTGTGTGTGTGTGTGCGTGCGTGCAAGCATCAGTGTGTGTGTGTGTGTGTGTGCAAGCATCAGTGAGGGTGTCTGTGTGGTGTGTGTTTTGGGGGGGGGGTTAGGGTTAGTAACTTGTTAAATGTAATCCTGTGTAAAGGCTACTATGTAAAGCCCCCTTGTTGATTGATAGGGTTAACTGATCAATACTGATAGGGTTAACTGATCAGTACGGAGACCGGATTACTTTCAGTTACATTCTGATTGTAAACCAGCTGGTAAACAGACAATATGGCTATTCGACGTGTGGATTGATTAGTTTGAGTCTGGCTGCTAGTCTATAGCCTCCTATTCACATAAACATCTCAATCTGTCATTTGATGACTATGATTTTTTTTACAGTAAATGTAAACGATTTCAGTTACCACTTGTAAACAGATTACTGTACTCTCATTACATATAATCTGTTACTTGCCAAATCCTGTTCCTCTGATAAACAAACAATGCTATTGTGGAGACAGGTTGGTCAGAGCAGGGTACAGGTTGGTCAGAGCAGGGTACAGGTTGGTCAGAGCAGGGTACAGGTCAGAGGTCAGAGCAGGGTACAGGTCACTGGGGAGGCATCGCCACCAGCATTTATAAAACATTCCTCTTCTCTCTCTGACTGACTGACCACACATTCTCTCTCTCTCTCTCTCTCTCTCTCTCTCTCTCTCTCTCTCTCTCTCTCTCTCTCTCTCTCTCTCTCTCTCTCTGTGCGCGCGCGTGTGGATGGCGGAGCGGGTGGTTTTTGAGTGGGTGCTGCTGAGCGGAACGTGTGAGTCTTTTCTATACTTTTCCTATCTTTGTGTTTGTTTGTCAAAATCGTGAATTAGACTGGGTTTTAATTCGACTGGTTGTGTGTTAATGGTGGGCTAATAGCGTTGTCAGTGTTCGCTTTGGCAGCTGACTGCTGTCGCGGCGGCATGGATTTCGCGAAATTGACTAGGAAACATGGGTTTAAGGTCGCGCCGTCTTTT